>NC_056734.1:111577891-111650391 GCF_019279795.1 Protopterus annectens
TGCCTCCATGCCTGGCAACCATCTGTCTTCCTCCCATCTGTTGTGTTCATTCATTCTCCATCAGCATTACTCTCAACCTCTTACAGCAAGAAATCTGGACAAAGCCATCAATAATGGGAGGGGAATAATCTGGACATTCTGTGAAAATCTTTACAGTTGAGAGGTATGTGAGTGTAGCCACCAATACAGACAAGATCCAATATGAGGAAGCGCTCATGCAGGCAGGCATGATGGATGCTTTACTCCCTGACTGTCTGCAGACTATTATTTGTTCCTGCAGTCTACTGCCCACCTAGTGGCTTGCAAACCTGGTGGCACAGACCTTCCCCATCTGCAGTCCAAGAACACAGAAGACAGGTCCAACATTAGCATTTCCTGCAGCACTAAAGCCCATCAAATGGCTCACCAACTGCTTCACTACTGCTCCTGCCCTGATCTGTCAATAGGCTCACAATAATATACTCATTACAGTGGAAGGTTGGGCATTTCTTTGCCATAATCCATTCCTCAGGTGGCTGATATAGGCACTCATCTCATTACAGCGGTATTCTAGACCTTGATACAACTCACAAAAAACTGTAGCAGATAACAAAATACGACAAATCAGTGACCATTCTAGACCTTCCCCAAGTGCATACATGCTACCACATGTACACCTGTGAAGTACACCATTGAAGGTACCACTACCAACTTGGAAATGCTAAGCCTAATTCCACCAGTTTCCAGGCTATGGTCAGCACTGTGCAAGCCTGCATTTCCATGGTGGTGATCAGCCCTAACAGCACCATCTCTCACCCCCCGGTGATCATTCCTAACAACACCCCTGCCCTGACTGATCCAGTGCGTGAGCTGTTAAATGAATTCTGGTTATATGGGTAGTCAGGGCTTTATCCCTCTGTGCTAGAAAGCTGGGATTTTAACATTTTAAGTGCCAATAAAAATAAATGTCTGTTTCACAACATAATTCACCCTGCATTTAATTTATCTTTTTTAGCACCCGAACAGCTGTGGCATGTCAGTAAAACATCTGCACATCTGTTTCATTGTGCTTCAAATTCCCTCCAGCAGTTCACAACCCACGTACCTAATCTTGCCTTTCTGGTGTTGTAAATATTTTATTCAAACTTTCCACTCTAAGATGGGAAAGAGTCTGTCTGCAAAGTAGGTATTATAAAATGTTTATATATCTAACAGAAATTATATCTATTTTCATACAGTAAGAATAACAGTTTTTTTTACACTTGTTCATCCAATAGGGTAAACATGGATGCTAACTCTACAGTCACCCAATGTAAGGAATCAGGCAGTAATAATGTCCTTAGAGTCAAGCATGGAGCAGGGGCACCTATGCCAATGGATGCTCTGCAGTGAAAAGATTATGTGGCTCTATCCAGTGTAAAACTGCATATGAACAGAGGAGCACTGATTCTACTGGTAGATAGGATGTCTACACTAAAGTAATCTAGTTTCCTAAAAGCTGAAAAGCTTTAGATTCTACTAATTAGCAGATTATTTTTTCTCTTTTTTAAATCCTGCATATCACAGGAACTATACTATGCTATGGTAAGCTGTACTATTCTGTACTACATTACTGATTCAGTACATATGTTCCAGTCATCCACAAACATTTCTGTGAAACAATACTTCCTTGTGTCTTCCCTAAGCCATCTACCCTGTATTTTCAAACTGTTTACGTTTGTTCTCGTACATCTCTTTTCTGAAAGATGGCAGACTCTTGGCTCTGTTGATAGTGCTAAGACTCTCAAACATTTCTAGTATGTCTTTTCTCTACCTTTTTAAATCAAGGCTATATATAATCTTCTAAAGCTGTTCTTTATATGACGTCTCAATCAGACCCTATATCACTTCTGCCCTCCTCTGAACTGTTTCTTTCAGATCTATACCATCAGAATGAAGAGGTCTCCAGAACTGTACAATGTACTCAGATGTGGTCTTACTAGCTATGTATAAAGAGAGATAACAGCTTCTTGTGGGGTGACAGTGCAATGTATCAGTTAGGGCTACTGACTCGCTCTGATGGTATAGAGGAATAAAGCCCAGGAGACCCAAGTTTGATTTGCAGTTTGGCTGACTGACAGAGTGCTAGGGAGGATGGCTGAGCCTATTCTGGAGGGGAGGGATGTGCTAGGCGTTGCTTAATAAACACTGTCAGATGTTGGGGTTTGTGGGACAAATGCTAGAATGAGAGGCAGGGGGACTGGAGATAGGTGTGTCCACCTTGTGTCTGGGAACAAAGCTGTCAGTGTGTAGCTCTCTCATTGCCTGCCCATTCTACATGGTGGACTGCAAGTCTGTAGGGTCAGGGTTATTAGGCCATGCAAAACCTCCCACATATTCAAATAACTTCTCTGCCAGTTCATCCTTCCACTTGCCACTGTATGCATCACAGTCTTGCTACCCTGACCAATATGCAGAGGTCATCTTGGGCTTGTCTGTCTCCTGTAGGAGGCCTTCCTGGTAAAGGGAACACTAAGGATCTGCTGGGGATAGGGACATGTGGCTGAGATGACTGAGCTGACAGAGCAGGCTTGATAATCAGCCAAAGTGGGACAAAAAAAGTTAGCACTTCTGCCTCACAGTGTTTGGCCACCTGGTTCAATTTTTGGCTTCAGATGCCCTTGGTATTGGATTTGCTTTCTCCTCATGTCTTCATGGGATCCACTGAGGTCTTAGGTTTGCTCCCACATTCAAAAGTCATGCTGGAAATTGGACCACATCTATGCATGTTAGTGTGGCTGTGTGACTGTGTAGCAGTGTGATTCACATTGGATGATTCTTTTCTTGCAGGTACTGCTTTCGAGGACAGTATCTGTGACCCAGAAAAGGATAAAATAGGGACTGAAAATGGATAAACTGAAAACTACTTGTTTTAGTCAACAAATCCTATTTCCTGTCTAAAGTATTTAAATAAATTTTAAAATGGCACCCAAGAATAAAACAGAAAAAAAACATGCCATACAATTTTACAGGGAGCTCACATCTGGCTTTGCATCTACTGAGTTAACAAAATCAAACTGTCATTGAGAATCTATGCTTCTCATGCTTTCAGAAATTCTGTCTTTTCATTTGTCTTCATTTAGAAATATATAATTAGATATGCATATTGTTATGGACTGAGACTAATATTGCTACATTCAGAGTAGCTGTCATCAATATGTGAATGTGAAATGGAACAAGCAGGTTTAATTCCTACCACTAGTACTTGTTAAGACACAAAGGGCAATTGGCTTTAAGGCTACATGGCAAATGTGCACTACTCCCTTGGGTAACAGCAAAGTCCTGCAACCCTAAAAATGCCCACACACCCATACATATACACACATACACTATATGGAGTATGACATGCTACCACCAGTTGGTCATAGCTAACAAAAGAATACACTTCACTGTTCAACTTTAAAATAAGCCAGCCTTTAAATAGCTAAATGGGAGCAATTCAAGAAGTATCACTTAGACAGTTACTCCACAGTATAAACTCTTTTACCAATAAATAAACCATCAGCCACAATCATTCAAAGTAAGACAATGAAACCCTTTGCTTGAAATAAATTACAACATTTTGCAAAGTAAGAAAACAATGCCCAACTTGTAAAAAGTGAAAATAAAATATCCAAAAAGACAGATAATTATAAAAAAAAAAACACTGTCAGACATCTAACCCAGACACTCTTGTTTTTGGTTAACTCTGGATTTCAAGTTCAGCATACTGCTTGTAATCTTTACAGGTTATGTTTCAGCTCTGCCTGCTTGGGAATCTTCCAGAAATCGCTCCTACACCTGTTACCTTTCTTCTTTTGAATGAATAGTCAGTTCCTCTATTTATAAATCCATTTAACAGGATTTCCTGTGTATTTAGTTTAAGTTTAGATGTCTTTCCTGCTTTCACAGTTACATTTCTGGTGAAAGGGGGTTAAGAGTCAGCAAACCAGAATTCAGATAAGGAAATCATCATGTGACCTTTCGCGACACCCTCCAAGCAGATATTGTAAACATTTGTGAAGTACATTTCCACAACAACAAGTAAAATTACATTCCACTTTACATGGATCTCTTAAACATTTAAACATTTGCTGAAAGGCAAATGCAATGCAACTTTTTTTTTACAGTAGAGTGTTGAAGAGGTATTCATACATGCATATTTTTAAAAGTATTAATACACACACTTTTTTAATTTGATACAGCTGTGATACAGCTAAGTTACTTCTTATGCATTTTCCTTTTTAAAGGCTGATAACTTTCTCCCAGTTTATTAGTCTTCCTCAGACATCACTCTACTTTCAAAACACAAGTGAGTTTTGTTCCAAGACCATCAAGAAGTGAAGCTTGAGGTAAGAAACACATTATGTGTCACATTTATGATTCCAAGATGGTGGTCGGCTAGTTAGCACCCTAACCACGAGCTCCTACCGTTAATTTTTATTTTATGTAGCCTTAACTGTTTCTTAATGGTAGTAATTATTACTCGCTGATATAAGAGGCTAATATAATATACCTGAAGTCGTTTGGTGGTCTGTTCTCTGGTAAAAATTGTATTTTTTACCTTTAACCAGTGTCTGGGATAAGGAGTACGAATATTCGAGTGGCCTGTGTGAAAATTTGGTGCCTGACAGGATTCGCGCTTCTAGCAGTTGGCGCTCCTTACCTCTGTTCTGTACATCGGTATCCAAGTATGACAGAAAGTGCGGAGAATATGGATGCCCAGAGTACCAAGGCAAAAATCTCCTCAATTCTTTCCCCTGAGAAAGATAACACTTGTAAAAGGTTGAGAACTTCAAAAACAGTTGTGGAGAGTAGTTCTTCAAATAATAAAACAAATGCGAAGACAAAAACTGAACCGAATCTTCACATCGACGATCTGAAAATAGCGCTTCAACCAATTCATGATGCTATCCAGGTTATATCTGACCAAATGTCTGGTCTTACTAAATCTATTAACCAGTTAGTACAAAGAATGGACACGCTAGAGCAAAAAACACAAAATATTGACTTTAAAATTAGTCAAGTGTCTGATGCAACAAAAAATAATTCTGTGCTTATTGAGGAATTACAAACTAAACTAACAGATCTTGAAGCGAGAAGCCGACGTAATAATATTATTATTAGGGGGCTACCTGAAACATATGATAACCAAAACCTTATTTTAATTTGTGGTCAGATTTTCAGTGCACTTTTGGGTCCGAGTTCTACAGCTGATAAAATAATAATTGAGAGGGCACATAGAGCCATTAGACGTAGACAGGATTCACAAATCCCTCGCATCATCTATACCAAACTATTGAACTTTCAGGATGTTCAAAATATTCTACAGTCAGCAAGAAAGCAAAAATATTGGTATGGAACAGTCATAAAATTACTTTTACTCAAGACTTGCCACACCAAATAAAATTGAATAGGCAGAGGTTAGCTCCCTTTTGTGCTGATTTAATTAAAAGAAATATAAGGTTTCAGATGAGATACCCGAGTGTCCTTTTATTTACATATAAAGAGACTAAATATTCAGCGAGTACACCGTCTGAAGCTAAAGATGCTTTTATTAAAGCCTTCAATTCTTATCCAGTGTTATAAAATGTATTTGGTTAACTTTTAGTTTGCCTTACAATTGCGCTGTGGAGAAATGCTGTTCGTTTACAAGTGCTGATATATGCAAGTGTTTTATGCGAGTAATCATTTGTTCAACATGAGTGGTTGTTCAAGGACTATTTATCTAGGCTGTCAAGATTTATCTTTTGGCAAATATACAAACAAAGTAAGTAAGCCTTGCTGTTGGTTTAACACTGGTTTTGGTGTGGCATGATTTCTTTGTTAACTTGAACTATAAAGTGAGAAAACTCGAATAGGCGTTGGATGACTGTATGATTTTTCAGATGCCAGTAAACAACATGGTGTTCCGGAATTGGTGACTGTAAATGGTGTCATGATTAGTTCTGGAGATTATTTTCCTGATACATTTCCTCCGTGTGGAGATGCGTGAGAATTCTGGCTCTCATTTAACTGTAAAAGGCGGAACTACTGCTGATGATTCTGTCGCTGAGATGCTGATATGCTTTGCTTCATGCGGTTCTCACTGCATGTAGTTTCCTACAATGACAGTTCATTGTTCTGGACTTCATTCTCTAGTTATTTAAGAAATGGTGGATACATTTTCTACGTGTGGAGTTGCGTGAGAATTCTGGCTCTAATTTAACTGTAAAAGGTGGAACTTCTGCTTATGATTCTGTCGCTGAGATGCTGATATGCTTCGCTTCATGAGGTTCTCACTTCATGAGGTTTCCTACAATGACAGTTCATTGTTCTGGACTTTATTCTGTAGTTATTTAAGAAATGGTGGTATAATTTAATATATATCTACTGTATTACTTGTTAATGTCTGCCTTAATACATGCGGTGGGGTCTGGTTTACATGACTCAGTTAAGATATAAATGCTTCTCACAGTTTTTTCTTGGGGTATTTGCAACTTTGTTCAGTTTGTGCATGTATTATGTCCAGTCTGCTTATATGTCGATTTTTTATCTTAAATTTTTAATTTTTACTAGTGTTGTTGAATACGCACTAAAATATAATCTTAAAATTTAAAATATAATCTTAAAGTTATTCTAGGCATGTACCATAAAAATGTTTACATTTTATAAATAATATTTTTTTTAGTTTTAATTTTTTTCTGAAAAATCGCATATCTATAGGTTATAGTTAGTTAAGCTAATTTCACTTTTCCTTTTATTTATGGCTAATTTCATTGTTCTGAATATGATCTCGTGGGTGTTGGTTTATGGGTTCTAACATGGCTGTGTCTTGGAAACATTGTGTGATGTATATATGTACATATTGTTGGAGTATTTGTTTGTTACTTAATTTTTATTCTTTCTTTAGTTATAACAAGAATTATTTTGCTAGCATTTCAAAAGCTTCACAGATGTATTATATATTATTTCCTTCCATTAGTTTTGTGGGGTGGGTAGGCACTGGGAGGTATGGAAGGATTCTCTCTGCTGTCATATTTTGTTTTTTTCTTTGTCCCTTTTCTATTCTTGCCACTGTCATTTTGTGATTATAGATAAAGGAAAGTATGGAAAATATAGGAGAAGATTGAAAATAAAAGTCAGCTATGTATTCTGAATAAAAATGAGCTTTTGGTTTTACAAAGTTACCGTCTTTATTTTTGTTTAGGCTTTTCCTTTCTTCTAAAATAGGTGTATACTAGGCCTACTAAGCTTATTGTATTATGACTTTATATATAGATTCGTGGAATATTAGAGGGTTGCAAAATAAGTCTAAAAGGGCTTATCTGTCACTTGATTTTTAAATCATATGCTAATATATGTTTCCTTCAAGAAACACATTTGTATGATAGGGATTGGGCAGGAGTAAGAGAAAAGAAATGGGTGAAACTTATTATTTCTTCAGGTAATAGTTCTAGTGCTAGAGGAGTAGCGATAATTATTAAAAATCTTTCCAGGGTACCATACTAAATACAAGGTCTGATGTTAATGGTAGATGGTGTTTCTCACATCTCAATTTCCTAATATTAATAAACCTATTCTATTTTTTAATTTATATGGCCCGTGTTCTCAGCAATATATTTTTATTGCAGAAATTCATAATATTTTAGCAACCTTTAAAGACCATTATATTATAGCTGGGGTGATTGGAATGCTGTTATTGATCCTATTGTAGATCGTTCTAATAAATCCTCCTATTATTGGTACAATACCCAATCCTCCTCTGCCTTGGAGGATTTGATGTTTGACCTTAGTCTTACTGACCCTGTTTCTTTGAAGGACCAGATAACGAAAGAGGAGTTATACACTTATTATTCAAAATGCTCCAAATCTTGGTCAAGATTGGACTTCTTTTTAATCTCGGAATTTCTTACACACTTTGATATTGTTCTATTCTTGGATCCGAGATCCATCTCTGATCACTCTAAGATTCAATAAATATTAACCCTATTCAAAAAAAATTCCCCTCTAAATATAATATTTGGACACTCAATAATAATTTACTGTAATAAAGACATTATTCAGGAAATTAATGGAATACTATCTAATCTTACTCTTAATCTGGATAGTTCTGATATACCCTTAGATATACAATGGGCAGCCTGTAAAGCTTATATGAGAGGTATTTTAATTAATAAAGCCTCCTTTCTTAAAAGGAAATATAAAGACAAAGAAATGGAGCTTACAAATAAACTTCTCGAACTAGAAAAACAACAAAAATAAATGTAGATCCCAATAGAGATAATTTAATAAATGACTTACAATTCCAATTACTTCAACTACATAAACAGAACCTAACTATTTTTGAACAAAGGATGATTGCAACCTACTCTGAATGGGCACAAACTCCATCTAAATTTCTTGCAAAATTAATTAGAAACAATCAAGAACCTCCTAAGATATCTCGGCTACACCTTAATAATAAGATTTATAACTCTGACCAAGAAATAATACAACTTTTTCTAACCTTTTTCTGACATATATTCTAATGGAAATACAAGTAGTACTACGCATAAAGATATGATTGAGTTTCTTAATTCTATTAAATTTCCCTCCATAAGTAAAAGTCAAGGTGACTTGCTTTCAGCTCCTATAAGCCTACAAGAAATTCAAGAAGCTATCTCGAATCTTAAGGCAGGGAAATCACCTGGTCCTGATGGATTTACAGCTGAATTCTTTAAAACTTATAACTTATTGATTTCTTCTATATTATTAAAAGTATATAATTATGTAATAAAACATGGTATCTCAGATCTTTATTGGAATACTTCGAAAACGATTTTAATTTTAAAAAATCAAAAGGACAAATCAGATCCGCACAATTATCGCCCCATTTCTTTGATTAATATTGACATTAAAATTTTAGCCTCTCTTTTAGCAAATAGGCTTAGGAAAATTCTTCCTTCTATAATATCCAAGGAACAATCAGGCTTTATGTCAGGTAAACATACTTGGGATAATACCTTAACTTTAGATTCATTAATGCATATTCTGAAAAAAGACAAAAATCCAATTTATGCCTTGATATTAGATGCGACGAAGGCTTTTGATAGGGTTAACTGGATGTTTCTTTTTCTTTCCTTATCATATTTCAATATTCCCCCTTCTTTCATAGATATGATTAAAGTTTTATATAATAACTCCTCGTCTTGCTTGTGGATAAACAAAATTTTATCAAAACCAATACGAATAACTAATGGTACTAGACAGGGTTGTCCGCTATCTCCTTTCCTTTTTAATGTATTCATTGAACCCCTATTTCTTTATATAAAATCAAATACAGTACATGTGATTCCTAGAGTAATGAATACTATAGTTCCTTTGTCAGCTTTTGCTGATGATTTAATTATTTACTTTCAACTTCCTAACACTGATCTTCATAAGATTGAATCCTCCATTGAGATCTTTTCTAAAGCTTCAGATTATCAAGTCAATTTTCAGAAATCTCACATTTTTCCTATAAATCCTCAGGGGTATAATCCAAGTCATTCTTGCTTGTCTTCCTTTAAAATTACTTTCGATATTAAATATTTAGGGATTTCCTTTAATCATAATGTTTCATCTACATTTCAAAATAATCTCCTTAAATCATGGTCCAAAATAACTCTCGATATTCTTAGGTGGCAGAAGTTGAAATTATCTCTCTTGTCTAAAGCTGCTATAATTAAAATGAATATTCTACCTAAAATTCTCTTTCAATTCAACTCTGTAGATCAGGTAATACCAAAGTCTTTTTGACTAAAATATGTAGGGATTTATCTAAATTTATCTGGTATCCAAAATCTGTGAGAATTGCATATAATAAACTAACTATTCCCAAATCGGTGGAGGACTGGGACTGCCAAATTTTCAATTATACTACTTCATCATTTCGGCAAGTAGGTTATTATGTATTTCCAAATTTAAGTTAGTGGATTATAATTCTTATCCCTTATGGTCTAAAATATGGTTTCAACATGTTATAAGTCTGAATTTGAACTGAGGCCCTCCCTTTTCTCGTAAAAGATTCCTTTAAAAATCTCAAACTCTCAAACAATTTAAAACATAAGATTATTATTTTTCAAAACTTAATGAAACTTATAAATTTGGATAAAACCCTTCCCTTACTTCAACCCTTACATCTAAATCCTAATATTACAATTAATAATCTTCCTGTTAATCTTTCTAAATTTCCGGAAATTAAAAGCTTTGTGGTCTGGGATTTACTTAAACATAATAATGAATCATTTTCTAACCTATGTGTGATATTGAAGATAAATAAAAAATATTTATCGATAATCAGACAATTGAGAGATATTATTAAGTATAAATTTATACACCTTTTTGATAATGGACAAAATATATCCTTATTAGAATCTGTTTTGCATAATCTTACTCTACCCAAGAAAATGGTTTCTAATTCATATAAACTTATATCATCTATGATAAATAATAGTCCATGTCTTTTTTCAAACTATTGGAATGGCTATCACCCTCTTCTTTCACATGATCAGAAGCTTTTGTCTATAAAAAACACTATTAATTTCTCCCCATTTAAGAATCTTTTTTACACACAATTGATGATTAACAATAATACATATTTTACTCCAGCTAGACTAGCAAAAATTGACTCCAATAAATCTCCTTCTTGCTCCTGCTGCTCAGCACCCTATGCTGACTTATTTCATATCTTTTGGTCCTGTTATCATACTCATAAACTTTGGACTTCGTTAAAGGTCCGTCTTCAAAAAATGGGATACCACAAATCAACCCTTTGTTGGGAACTAGCCATCCTTCACATACCTATGTGTACTCTTTCTTTAGTTGATACCCATGTTTTGGTCTTTTTATGTTCTCTCATGAAACTGTACATCTCTAGAAATTGGATGGATCGTACTAAGCTTTGTTGGAATAACTTTAAATCATTGGTATTTACATACATGGCTGCTCACAAATTTATTAGTAAGAGTCCTAAGAAGAATGCCCTTTATCTAAAAATTTGCTCCAAAGTTAATACACTTCTCCTTATTTCTTCTTGATTTAATTCACTGGTTTATTGTTTTAATTCCAATATTTAGTACTATTTAATTACTGTTATATTATGTTTTTCTGACAGCTTGTGGGGTTGCTTGTTGAAATTTTGTGATTTTTATTAGTATACTGTGCATTTTATTTATCTTGTTATAACTTGTTTGGTTCTTATTGTATTAAAACAAAATTGCCAATAAAAATTTTTTTTTGAAAAAAAAAAAAAAAATGTGTCACATTTATCCAGTTTCTTGTTTTGACAGACCCTCTGAATCTTTGGTGAAAGGGTAGAGCAATTCTAACATTTTCACATGGCATCTTTTTTCCCCTACAAATAACCAGGCCTTTTCCTTATCCACTGCATATCTGTCCTCACGGTCCTCTACAAGCTGAGTACTCATTGGTATTTTCTCCTGTCTTAACCTTTTGACTCTGTTCACAAGCTTTGCAGAGCCCTTTTATGTTGTTTATAATATCTAAACAGGATGTTTTGCACAAAGCTTTTTGTCCATTTCAAGCATATATCGCTTGAAAAGGGAATGAATATTAGCAGCTATGCTTAGAAATGCTTGACAATAGGTCCTTGGGGTTATCTGCTGCTGCTGCAACATTATTGCAAACATTTTGCAAGGTCAGTGCCAAGTGAAGTCTACTAATTTTGACATCTCATAATCGTATCTTAATAAACTTAGATTCATTATTCAAAGGTTCAACGAGAGGCATATTTACCAGAATGGTTCCAGGATAAACAAGGCCTCACTAAATGTCTTGTACTGTACAACTGTATGAGAAAATTGACTAAAAGACATTCAATTGGTACCCAAATGTTGTCCCCGGTAGTAAATGTTACAGTGGTTACAAACTGCTTATTGATCTGCTAAATAACCCATGGTAATTAGCACTGCAGACAAAAACACAGGCAATATGCTAGCAAGTCACATGCTCTATCATTTCACTTGTCATCATCATGACTGAGTAACAAATAATTAGACTAACTACAAATCTCAGGGACACAATATTTAAGTGGTTTTTCATTTACTGAGCAGATTTTTAAATAAACTTGGCCTATTTATTTTTTTCTGAACAATGTAGCTATACTTTGTTCCAGGCTAATTCATAGAAGTGTGTGCTGTAGAACACCTTGCTGTGTAGATGAAGTTTGTCAATACTTATTCAGCAATCTGATCAGAAATCTTAAAATCAATTTACTAAAATAGAAATCAACTTTTTCTTGGCATTGAATTGTATTTCAGCCACATTTTCATGTAACATTAGTAATTTACACCTCTAAAATGAAATTGTTAATTGAATCAAAACTCAAGCAGTTTTGGAGATGTACTACCTATATAGCAGTATATTGGGAAAATTAAACTTTATCACAAGTTATATCATAACCACAAGCCAAGATGCTTTATTAAAAGTGTACTGCCATTTTGTTGTGAAGCAGAAAGGTTAACACCTAATCAAATCAAATAATTAATTTGTTTTATGCAACTCTGAATAAGATTCACATTCTGGAAAGTCCACTTTTGAATGGGTGAAAAATGAAATCCAGTGCCTGAAATCCCAAGGGACAGAATGACAAGGAAATGGAGAAAACTATTTTTCAGGGGGAACAAGCCTTTGGATGACAATAATTCCCTACTTAGAATGTTAAAGTCCAAACTAGTAGACCGTGAAGGGAAAAGTTTATATCCTTCTCCCAAGATGGAGAAATCTCTCATTTAGGATGCACTGTAAAATTTCATTCAACATGCTTATTAAACTGAATACTTGAAAGTCCAACTTTTATTCAGGGAGAAGTTTGAAATGGAATGCTAGAAACTGTAAAATAAATATTGCCTTTTAAAAAATAAAATGTTCAGATCACTCACGGGTGTAGAGAGGTAAAACTGCATAACTTGTCACTGATTAGTGATCTGGGTTCCAGAGGACTGAGGCAGGAATGGAGGGGGACTGAGGGGAGTGAGCATGCAACATTGGTTCATCATCCCACATGGAGTTGTTGTAAGTCTTGCTACAGGTTACTTGGAGGTGATCTATGCCTGGTGTACAACCCATCACCGGATCCAACTCTGATGGAAAATGAACAGCAACAGAGCCACTACATCTAAAGATTTAAATTTTGCTTGTGCTATAACTGTCTCACCAACATGTCTTATTTATGTGTCTGAGGGGGGTCCCATTCTTTGGAATAGAGTCCCCATTCATGTGAAGCAGGGTCCCTAACCCTATTTAAGCAAAACCTTGACCAATGGATGGGAAATTGGAAATCCACCCCATGTCTGGCCCCCATGTCTCTAATAGTAGCAGACAGTAATGTCCAAATTAACATACCCCCAACACATAACCTCTAAAAACTTCCTAACTAATATACCACCTCTTAATAAAGGTACACACTTGGTTGTATTGCACAGCTAGGTTTATAAAGGCCCTGGTGGTTGTTAACCAAGTATATACCCGTGAACCTCTGCAGGAATGACATGAAGGGGTTAGATAGCAGGTGTTTATGCATTTGTAAAGTGGATAGAACATAGACAAATGAGCCTGATCAGACTGACAATGGCTGTTCAGCCAGGTAACGCAAGCATGTGGAAGTTTTCATATATACAGACCCTAGCTTAGCAGACACTGAATTGTATATCTTAGTTCACTGAAGTAGAGAGTAGGAGCAGAAGGAAATATCCTCACTTCCAGTAGAATGTCAGTGCCAAATCTGATATCCAATTCCTATACCAGGTGTCTGTAAGTTTTGAGAAGTAGGAGAGAGGGAAATGAATACTTCATTTCTGTATACAGGCTTAATGTTGGCTTCCAGCTATCCTGGTTTAATTAAAAAATTACCAAACTAAATGAACTCTCAACCGAGTATTCAATAACTAAGAATAAATAGTTAAAAACACCACAACTGAATGCCTTCATGGACTAGTTTTAATGAAAAACAACATAAACACTAAGTGATTTTACCCATGACTGTTGAGAGCATCATCAGAGCAAACAATTACATTCAAACAGGCATTTAAATAGCTTCTTAGATCACATGATTAATCCATGCAATGTGATTAAAAAAATTCATTATGGTGAAAAGTTAAATAAAAAACAATTTCTAAAGCATTTATTCATGTTCTACAATCTCGTAAATAAAAATATATATATGCTGAAGCTCCTATTAAAATATCATGCACATAAAACCTCTAGATTCTAAAAAAAATATATATGCTTGTGTGTGTGTGTGTGTGTGTGTGTGTGTGTGTGTGTGTGTATATATATATATATATATATATATATATATATATATATATATATATATATATATATATACACACACACACACACACTGTTCACTTATTTTATGGTACCTCTTAAATATTATCAGCTATCAATTTCAAAGCACTAATCAGTGAACAGCAATCATTAATGGTACCAGATGCCTCTTTCCTACTTAGTTAAGCCTGATGGCTAGACAAAGTTCATACCTCTTCCCTATTTCCTCAGCAGTGTTACACTTCCTATATCCTAACCAGATTCTCATGACCCAGTACCAATATACAGACTGCTTCTGCCCTTTAAAATTATCACCTCTGATCTTGTCTCTCTCTCACATTTTCTAAACTGATGTCTGAGAGTTGTACTTTCCCTAGCTCATTTTTTGCAGCCCTTCCGAATTCTAATTTTAAAGGTAGCCAAGTACTTTTTGACAACTGTGTCTCAGATGTAAACTTATTGCTACCATTTCTTGCCCTGAAGAATCTCATTCCAGGTGAATTCCATTTGCTTCTGACAGCTGTGGCTCTAGTTCAGGCATCTCACTACCACCTAGTTATTTTTTTTCAAACTGGCAACATTACCAGACTCTGTTGAAATGTGGACATCAGCTAGGCCTCACCCTGCTACCATACCCACATGATTGCCTCCAACCTTAGCTGCATGTTACCAAATACAGTGTATATAAAAAGTGTACACATCCCTGTTAAAATGCCTGATTTTTGTGATATAAAAAAATGAGACCACAATAAATCGTTTCAAAACCTTCCCCGCCTTTAATGTGACCTATAACCTGTACAATTCAATTGAAAAACAAACAAATCTATTAGGGGAAAATATATAAAAATAAAAAATGTAAAATATGCTGGTTGCATAAGTGTGCAAACCCTTAAACTAATACTTTGTTAAGGCACCTTTTGATTTAATTACAGCATTCAGTCTTCTTGGGTACACACCTGCCATCAATTAAAGAGACTCTGATTAACCCCAAATAAAGTTCAGCTGTCCTAGTAGGATTTTCCTGACATTTACTCAGTTGCCTGCTACAGCAAAAGCCATAGTTCACAGAGAGCTTACAAAGCATCAAAGGGATCTCACTGTTGAAAGGTATCAGTCAGAAGGGTACAAAAAAATTTCCACAACATTGGATATACCATGGAACACAGTCATCAAAAAGTGGAGGAAATATGGGACAACAGTGATGTTGCAAAGAACTGGACGTCCCTCCAAAATTGATGAAAAGACAAGATGAAAACTGGTCAGGGAGGCTGCCAAGAGACCTAAAGCAACAATGAAGGAGCTGCAGGAATTTCTGGCAAGTTCTGGTTGTGTACTACATGTGACAACAATCTCCCATATTCTCCATATGTCTGGACTATTGAGGTAGGGTTGCAAGACGGAAGCCTTTTCTTACACAGAAAAACATCCAGGCCTGGATAAAATTTGCAAAACAATACAAGTCTCCCAAAAGCATGTGGGAAAATGTGTTATGTTCTGATGAGACCAAGGTTGAACTTTTTGGCCACAATTCTAAAAGATATGTTTGGCGCAAAAACAACACTTCGCATCACCAAAAGAACACCATCCCCACGGTGAAGCATGGTGGCGGCAATATCATGCTTTGGGTTGTTTTTTTTCAGCTGGAACTGGAGCTTTAGTCAAGGTGGAGGGAATTATAAACAGTTCCAAATTCCAGTCACTTTTGGCCAAAAACCTAGAGGCATCTGATAGAAAGCTCAAGATGAAGAAGAATTTCACCTTTCAACACGACAATGACCCCCAAGCATACATTCAAATCAAGAAAAGAATGGCTTCAGCAGAAGAAAATTAAACTTTTGGAATGGCCCAGCCAGACCCCAGACCTAAATCCAATAGAAAATCTGTGGGGTGACCTAAAGAGGGCTGTGCACAAGAGATGCCCTTGCAATCTGTCATATTTGGAGTGCTTTTGCAAGGAAGAGTGGGCAAATATTGCCAAGTCAAATGTGCCATGCTGATAAACTCCTACCCAAGAAGACTGAATGCTGTAATTAAATCAAAGGGTGCTTCAACAAAGTATTAGTTTAAGGGTGTCCACACACAACAAAGTATTAGTTTAAGGGTGTGCACACTTATGCAACCAGTGTATTGTACTTTTTTTTTTTTTTAGATTTTTTCCCCGTAACAGATTTGTTTGTTTTCCAATTGAATTGTACAGGTTATAGGTCACATTAAAGGTGGTAAAAGCTTTGAAATAATTTATTGTGGTCTCATTTTTTATATCACAAAACCTGGCATTTTAGCAGGGGTGTGTTCACGTTTTATAGCCACTGTATATACAGGGTATTGTTTTATCAAGGTCATTAACTTTTAGAAGATATGCAGAGATATTATCAGACACTGTCACCAGCTTATCTCTTTGTTCCACCTTTCTAGTCCAGAAAAACACTGGCTAATGGCAACAGAAGATGTTTCCATCCCCTGGCTCTAACCACAGTAGACTGCCTGGGCAGTTAAGGTTTCTCTCCATTGACTGCAGGGTTAACAATAGCTATATCTGATGTAGTATCCCTCTTAGTAATGACTTCTCTACTGTCTAAATAAGATAGGGTGCAGGCCCTTGTGATATCTGAAACATCTACAGACAACCAAATATGACTATACTGCTACTTTTAGTAAATCTCTCATGCAGCTGTTGTTCCCAAACCTGTTACCGTGGACATTCTGGATCACACAAGACCCATATGATTACACTGGAAACATTTTACTCCAAGACCTTGCCATGTACTTTAAGCCAGTGTTTTCACCTTTTGCCTGAGGAAACTGCAGTGAAGGTTTAAACTACCCATTTGGTTCCCTTATACATATACGTGGTACTGGGTGCCTCTTCCCAATTAATGGTGCCTTGCTGGCTAGACAAAGGACATACCTCTTTCACATTTCTTCAGCAATGCTACACTCCCTGTCTGCGAACTAGATTCTCATGGCCTCAGGTAAAGTTTTGAGTGCTTGCTTCCTTATCATACAGTCTCCTAGCATTTCAAACATAATGACAAAAGCCATAGGATAATAGGAATTACAAGGTAGATGAGTACAGAGACTATTTTCACCTTGTCAGTGTTTACCTTCAAGTTATAACCAACATTGTGCCTAGAAAGGCAAAATGGGTTTGTGTAGGGATAAATTTGTGGATACCTTTCTAGTCATCTTTGTGTAGGGATGAATTTGTGGATACCTATCTAGTCATCAAGTCTGGATTTGAAGGATGCATGGATGTCACTTTGCTTGACATATAGGGGTAAATTATTCCAGAGATGGGATAAATACTGGGTAATAAATTTGTCCCTCTGCATTTTGTTTATATGTTGGCGGAGATGTAAGTCCTTGGTTCTGGTATTTGTGGAGCTGTTGGTTTTGTAGAAATTCAGGAGATCTAAGTAGGATGGGTCCCCAATGACGTTGAATGTTAGACACAGAACCTCATGTAACAGTCTGTAAGAGGCAGAATACACAGATAGGACTTCAAGCCTCTCCAAGTAGTCCAGGGTCTTTAGGTCAGTAATCTTTGTTGTTAGGAAGCTCTGGGGTATTTCAAGTTGCCTAATGTTTCTGGATTGATGCATGCCAAAAGGGGCATTGTAATCTATAACTGGCCTAATCAGAGGTGGGTACAGGGGGATGATAACTCACTTTGATCTGGGAGATATGCCCATGGATCTTAGTTATGCTAAATATAAGGACTACTAATGCGATCAAAGGATAGGACATTATTGACCCAAGTACCAAGATACCAGACTACCTTACCAGTTTAGAGTGGAGTATCGGCTATACTGTACACTGAGGTAGAAATTTCTTTACCAAATGTGACAGGAATGTACTTTTTAGCATTCAGTTTTAAACCATGTTCTATAGACCAGTGGTTAGTGTGGGTGAGCTCTTGGTGCAATTAATTGATTTCAGAGAGCCATTTGACAATAATGCCCATCTTGAAGCAAACATAGTGAGCCATAGGTCTGGGTCTGAGCTGGAGAAGTATCTGCCATAAAATAAGGGTCCCAGCACTGATCCATGAGGTAGACCACTAGTTACTCTTTTACTTTCTGAGGAGGTGCCTATGACTTTAACAATGTGTGTTCTGTCTTTTAGTCAGTTTACTATCTATCTTGCCATGTCAAAGCCAACCATTAGGGCTTTCATGTTATTTACAATATGAGTAAGTGGGGCAGTGTTGAATGCCTTGATCAGAATAGGCTGTATTGACAGAATGAGCATGATCAACTGCATGTGTGACCTTCCTGAGGAAGTTAGGTTTTGTCAAGAGTAGATCAGGTCTACTAAATTTAATAAAAGAAGAATTTTCTAACTATACTTGACAAAAACAAAGTGCTGCAGATCATGCAAGATGAGGTTTTTGATACCATCGTTTATGAAATCTGATATGTTATCCCTCATAGCTTTGCACAGTAGACTAGTCAGGCTAATGGGTCTGTAGTTCCTGAGGTTTCTGGTAGGGCCAGCTTTGTGAAACGGCATCACAACAGTGGTTCTCCATGCATCTAGGATGTACCCTCAGTCTATGCTTATGTTAAGCAAATTTAGGAAGGGCTTCACCAGAGCATGTTTGCTACTATTTATTAGGCATTCTGGTAAAGTATCAGGGACCATGGAAGACGCAGGTTTAGTTTTAGAGAGCACAGTTTGGACATGTCCCTTTACAATCTCAGAGTAAGGTGATAGAGCAGGGATTTAGGAAGTTTTGGTGACTGGTAAAGTTGGAAATGAACCTGTTAGTGTATTGTCGGTCTCTTTTGGGTCATAGAGGGTAGTACAATTTTGGATCAGTTCAGTACACTCTTAGGTGTTATTCCTTAATTTTCTGATGTAACTAAAGCAGGATATGTAATTCACCCCTGCTTCTATTGCTAATTCTAATTCACACTACTATACACAGGAAATTTGATCAAGTTAATTGGATGTTACCTGCTACCAGTTGCCATCCCAGACATACTATGGAATCCATCCCCTATGGAGAAATGTTAAGGATAAGGAGAATATGTAGTGATAAGGAAGAGGCACAGTACGAGGCTGGAAAAGTTGCAGCCTCGTTTATAAGTAGAGGGTATAACCCCGAAGAAGTGTATAAAAGTTATTCTAAGATCTATGAAAAGAATACAGTTAGGGTAGCAGGAACTGGTAAAAAACAGATTAAAGAAAACAACAGTAATGAAATCTTTAGTAATAATTTAATGTTTTTTGTCTATAAATATACTGTTTTTTCAGACATATTTAATGAAATAGTTAAAGGGTATTGGAAACAAGTAAAAAGAGAAGCTCCATCATTGTCTAAAATTGAACTAAGAATTTCTTATCGAAGGGGGCGAAATCTAAAATATTTCTTGGTACATAGTAAATATTTTAGACCAAGAGAAAAAAAATTAAGTAATATAACAGAAAAAGGGACTTTCCCTTGTGGAAAATGTTCCATTTGTCAATATATTATAACCAGAGTGGATGAAATAAAAGGAAAAAAATGATACTTAAGGCAAGTATACATGCTTGAGTAAGGGAGTAATATATGCCATAAGTTGTTCATGTAATGAATATTACATAGGGGAAACTAAAAGAAGTCTAGGAGAAAGAATAAAGGAACATGTTACAGACATTAAAAATAATAAGCTTACCAGTCCTGTAGCAGAACATTTTAATAGGGACATAAAGGGGGCATGGAAAGTATGAAGGTAACTGTTTTAGAACAAGTATTTAATCAATATGGAAACACAGAAAGGCTGAGATATGTATTAAGAAGGAAGGAATCTATTTTTATAATTAAATATAATACTTTGCAACCCAATGGGTTGAATAAAGAATGTAATTGGCAAAGTTTTATATAAATACTGTTTTTACTTTAAATACTAATTGAAAAAAAATTTATTGAAGCATATGTAATTGGTTAATTGAAAAACGATGATATTAAGCTAAGATATAAATGGAGTGTTTTTTAGTATGAAAAAAGTTTTACTCTGTAAAGGCTGTTTGTTGGCGAGGCGCTAAGAGAGTTTTCTTTAACTATTAAAGTGTGTATGGTGGAAAGTAGAGCTGTTATTCACTGGTTATTTTCTTTTTTGGTGTCGTATATAATTCTAATTCATGTTTGGCTTTAATTCTGATGGTAGCTTTCAGTATCTTGCTAATCAGTTTATCACAGTTTTTGATATGAGACAATTTGAACTTGTTGTAGGACTTTAGTTTTTTTTTTTCTCTCTGTCTTATTATAGAGGTTATTTATACTGGTAAACTACCAGGGTGATCCATTCTTAATTTTCTTATTAAATTTGGTTCATCTATTCACTCACCCATGAAAGGGTTTATTTCTGCAACACTATCACCTATATTCCTGCTATTCTCTCTGAACTACTTCCTATAAACTTTGGGAGTCAATTTAAGACATTCAAATAAACAACATTTCACTTTATCCTATGTCAGACAATCCACATCATTAATTTTTTCACAGCAACCACTGCTGCTGACCAATTTGGTATTGATTATACAACCTTTTTAAAATCCTGAATGAAACAAAGTCATCCTCGTCTCTATACTGAAAAAACAACGTAGTACTAAGCTAAGGAAGAATACTATGCAAGTTCACAGAGACCATGATACCCAACCATGTACATCTGTAAGCAGGCATGCTTATCAGTGTGTCCATGTACATCTGTAAGCAGGCATGCTTAACAGTGTGTCTCCCTTTTCAATCACTTAACTGTGCTCACCTCCCACATCCAGCAGGGCACATGACAATACTGATGTAAATTTGTATACACCCATGTAATCATCAATACTAGCCTTAAAGGTACTCAACGTATGACTTTGTTTGACCTGTAGTGGTAACTTATTCCATTGGCTACAAATACATTGAGTTAAGATTGTTTATCAAGGAGTCTGTTTATTTTTAGTTTGCAAAATAAATAAGGTCAAACAGAAAAAGCAAGGCACAGGTCACCTTGAAGCAGCCTGTAGAATGCTGAGTATAAGGATAGTTATGATACTCTGTTAGGATAGTTGAAGGATTTAAGGCCTTTAATTTGCTTAGTAAGGTATCTCTGGAGCCTTTCCAGTTGAGTGATGTACTTTGATTTATATCTTGAGTTTATAGTCTGCTTTACGTTTGTTAATGGTTCTTCTCTTGAGTTCCTTGTTGGCATGCTTCAGTGAGGTTCTGAGAGAGAGTGATGGGTTTTCTTATAACTTTTCATCATTTTCTTTCTTTTGTTATACAGCTTATTAATACAGGAGTTTCACCAGAGAAGTTTAATCCTAATTTTACCATTATATTTAAGGCAGAGGGGTAAGGACTTTTTGATGCAGCTGTTTAGGTGATGGCAAATTTTGGAAGTAAATGTGGCACTCTTGTCAGTTGGGTTCATTTGCAGGGGACTGTTGGGTATTTTGCATTGGTATTCTACAAGCTGAAGTAGGTGTGCTCTGAAGTCTCTAAAGACAGTCTCATTTGGCAGTGGGATTGTACTACTAGGCCTGACAGAATATGAGTGGCTTGTGGTCAGATTTAACCAGGTATAAGGAGAAGCTGAATGGATTACAGGCATAGTCTAGGTGGGTAAGGACCATGTCAAGGATATTAAACCCTCTAGTTGGCAGATTTACAATTTGCTCTAGTGAACTGGCATTTACAAAGTCTAAAGAACACTGAGCATATCCTTTTTTTAATTTAAATATCTTTATTAAATCACTAAATTTTAATTTTTGACGTGGATATACATGCATTAATAGGAAAGAAAACAAACCAACGTAACATTTTCCATTATGTTCATGCAGCATACATACATTTTCTTTTTAATGATCTTCATTCACTCTCACATTAAATTGCTCAAGTTATGCCTTTCCTTAAACCTCTCTCTTCCTCCCCCTGAACATTATTCTGCATGTATTTTTCCCACAAATTCCATTTATTTTTATGTAATAGCTCCTTCCATTTTCTAAAGATCCTACCTCCAGTTCTTTCATCTCCTTTACAATATTCAGTTCTTCAATTATAGTCAGTTTAGTATATATTTGGCAGTTAATTTCAATAAACATATTAAGGCCTTATTAAATCTGCACAATTCAGATCCTATATCCCAGCTCAAATTAATCATTTTCTTGGTTACAACTATTTTCTCCCCATCATTTCTCACAACGTGGGTATTTTTTTTTAAAATTGCCACCTCATTACATTCCACCAAAATATGCTCCCATACACCTCTCTCTTTCCCATCACACACCCAGCATTTGCTATCTACTTGATGAAAAAAATTCTCTGAAAGGGCATAACAACTAAATGGACTAAACATTTTCACTACTTGCATCTTATTATCCAGATTCCTAATCAACAGCTTCTACAGTCTCAATATTTGTATTTTTGTTTAGTCTCTTCCCACATACCCTTAGCTGCCATAACACCTAAATATATCTTATTTTGTTGTCATAAATAGGGTCTTGTGGAATCAGTTGACATGTACATACTTGCTATATACTTTGTTTTATCTTAATTTATTTTATATCCAAAAAGATGTGAAAACGTCTCAAAATGCTCCACAACACTGAAATATTCTTTTCTGGATTTATCAAGTCAAAATAAAATCATTAGCAAATAACAGTAACTTTTGTTGATTACCATTCCAGTTGAATGAATTACAGTCTCTCATTTATCTTTGTGAACAGCTGTAAATATAAAGCAAATAAAGGGGCAAGAGGACATTCCTGCCTCCGGTTCTTCTATTCAAACACAGTTTCTCAGAGAGGAACACTGCCATTTTAATTTTTGCCTTTGACACTTCATATATCCTCCTTAATAACCCTTTTATTCTATCAGGCAATGAAAACGCTACCTTTGCCCTACTTCTAAAATCATAGCTGACTCTATCAAATGTTTTCTCTGCATCAGTTCCCTCTACAAACAGCTGCATTTCCCTACTCTGTTTCCCCCCCTGGATTATCATTGCATTATTACTATTGTCAAATGTTTGCTTCCCCTCTTCAAAACCAAATTGATCCATACCTACAATTTTGGCAATAACTTTTGCCAGTATTTTAACAAGTATTAAATATAAACACTTTGTAAACATGGTTTACAATTTAAACAGATCTGTATGCAGTTGGGTTTGAAGGGCCTTTACCCTCTTTGGGTAAATACAGCCACTACAGCTTTTTTCATAAATGCTTGTACCCCCCCCCCCTTAAAATGTTGTTAAAATTTTCCAGATCTTTATCACTTTCTAACCCTCCTAACTTCCAGACATCCAATCTATTCCTATAGACTTCCCTGAGTGATACATCACTGTTTTTATTTCATCTCTTCATATCTTAGCTATTAGTTGTTGAGCCTCATCTTCCTCTAACCTGGGATAAATAAGTTTTCCATAAATATTTCCATTGGTTTGTTTTCTTGGTTTCCTCATTTCTCTGCTTTGTACAAATTGTCATACAATGTCCAAATATATTGAATACCTCTATAGGATCTCTGGTCACTTTTCTTTTTGGTAACAACCCTTTCTACTTTCTGTTGCCTGTAATTGTGTAAAAAGGTTTTGTGTTCTGGAGTTATCAAAACATACTTTCTTAAAAGCAATTTTCTAAACTCTTGCAAATTATGCTAATTCTCCTTTATTTTCCTTATAGCACTCAGCAGTTCTTGTTGTTCTATGAGATTTCCCCTTGTTCTGCAATATTTTAACATTTGTCAACCCCCCAAAAAATAATTCCTATTATTTCTTTCCCCATAAATCTTTCACTTATTTCTACCACATTTTTAAAATCAATGTTCATTTTATCCCACTCACTTGCTATCCTCCTGAAGATAGTTTTATATTTTCTAGTAAACATTTCCACTACTCATCCCTTAAATTACTCTCTTTTAACAGATAAGCAGGAAAATGCCAATACATTTTTACGTCACTACACAGCATCTTTATGTTAGATTTTTATTGGTGTTTGATCTGGGTTACCATGCATTTTGTCAAACGTTGCTTTGTTCGATAAATGCTAGGGTAGTGGAGATTGTCAAATATTCAGATAGTCAAACATTTGATATCTCAAAGTGTCATTTCTTTGAAAGTGGTGAGTGGGGATTTGAGTGTGCACATGTGTGTTTGGGTGGTAGGGTTAGGTAAAGGTATAAGTGTTACGTGTACATGTGAGTGAGTGTATTTTAGGGTTAGGGTTGCAGTTAGATTTTATGTTTGCAGTGTGTATTTTTGAAACAAAAAACATCTATATTAAATTATCACATATGACATAGGCGATCTTAAATTTATATAAATGAAAATAAACCATACCGACACAATCTCACTTGCAAACATTATACATTATAAACCATGCCGGCACAACTGCAGCTGCAAACATTATACATCAGTTATAATATATCCAGTCATTGCCAGTTGGCCATTATATAGCACATTCAATTCCTGCCTTCATTTAAACCTAGTTCCTCCTCTGCAGTTATTGATCCCACATTTCCCATTTTTTTCCTATGTAATTTGCTCCTACTCTTTTCTAAAGATATTAATTCCACTTGTTTTATCACTGTTACTATAGTCACTACTTCTAGTACAGTTGGTTTAGAGTTTTATTTCCATTTTCTAGTAATTGCTTTTTTAGCAGCCATCATAATTAGACTCAGCAAGGCCTTACTATGTCTAGGCAATTCTGACTGTATCATAGCTCAAAAAATCATTTCCCTAGTAATGCCAATTTGCTCACCCAGCATCTCTGACAGAGCAGTCTGCAGGGAATCTTTAAAATCTGCCAACTCATTACATTACCAGAAAATATGTTCACAGTTTCCTCTTTCTTCCGCATCACACCTCCAACATATGATGTCTACCCAAGGAAAATTATTTGGAGTCTACTTGGGGTTTGAAAATATCTATGTAAACACTTCCAAGCAAAGATTGTAAATCTTCTAAACTTTGTGCATATTTGGGAGACATACATATATCCCCCCACTATTTCATTGTGAGTTGCTTATCTAATCTCTCTTCCCAATTCTTTCTAACTTTGTCTGTTTGATTATTATAGTTATCATCCAATATTTTATATGCTCTACTAATTCCTTTCTTAACTGCAACTTCTGTTCTAGAGTCTACTGAAAACACTACCAGTCCTGGTCTTTCATTTAGGACCCCCTATTTCTTTCTCTTTGCCTATACTCTATCAATACTTGATAGGGAAGGCAATCTCTGCTTGCAGTCCAAATAAATTCTTGGCCTCTTCCCATTCAATTACCTTTCCCTCTCTAGTTATTTGCTCCTAATATCTTGGTTCCTTTGCCAGTTTTCTCCAATAAATTCCAGCCCCCTCTTGCCTATTGTCTATATCCCTAATTGCAGTCACCCCTATCAGCAGAATCTCTTTTCTCCATTCCCAGCTTAAGTCAGTTAACTTAAGTTAACTAAGTCAGCTTAGTTCTTAGAATACTTTCTACTACTTTATGAATATAATATTCTGTATGATTACTGTTATTCTCCTTAAAGGTCTGCATCCAAAATCCTTGTTTCTTGAGATTCCCCCCTTTAATCACCATCTATTTCCACATTAAATGTTAGTTTTCTGCCTGTGCTATGTACAGGAGCCTTAATTGTGTTGCTCTGAAATACCCCTTAAAATTTGGTAATCCTAATCCACCCTGTTCTATTTAAAGAATAAGCTTATCCCACTTGACTTTTGCCATCTTCCTCTCCCAGATAAAATCCTTCAGCTGTTTATTAACTGCTATCCACAACTTCTCTGACCTGTGTATAAGACTAAAGGGACTAAAAACATTTTAACTGCTTGAATCTTACTATCGCTATCCATATAACAGAGCTTCCATTTTCTCAGCTTTTGTATTATCTTTTGTTTAGTATATTCCCATATATCCTTAGCTGCCATACTGGAATCATTTTAATCCATACTCCTAAATACTTCATTTTTTATTACAACCCCACAAGTATGGATATTGATGAACCAATTTGTATGTGGGTACATAATTTACTGCTATTGCCTTTGTTTTAGCTTCATTAATTTTGTATCCCAAAATATTTGAAGCTGTCTCAATATGTTCCATAGCACTGTAATGTGTCTTTCTGGTTTTGTCAGGTATAAAATGGTGTCATCTGCAAATAGAGACAGATTTTCTTGAATATCATACCAATTATATTCTTGACTTTCTGAGTGCCTTATTTTCTTTGCCAATAATTCTAAATATAATGCAAATAACAAAGGGGAGAGGGGACATCCCTGCCTAGTTCCTCTGCTCAAGCAGAGATTATCAGAGAGGACCTCACCCACTTTAATTTTCACCTCCAATCCCTAGTTCCCTCCTTATCAACCTTATAATTTTATTATGGAATGCAAATGCTTCCATTGTTTTGCTCATAAAGTCACAACTTAATCTGTCAAATGCTTTCTCTGCATCAAGACTCACCAAGAATAGTGGCATTTTCTTGCATTTTACTTTTCTCTGGATCATCAGTGTTGTGTTAATTTTGCCAAATGTTTGCCTCCCCTCCACAAAACCGCACTGATCCATATCAATTTTGGCATCAATGTTGCCATTCTTTTACCCATTACAGACATAAACACTTTATAATCATGGTTCAGTACTGAAATGAGAGTGTATAAAGCTGGATCTGATGGATCTTTAACTTCTTTAGGTATTACAGCCATCACTGCTTTCTTCCAGAATGTTGATACTTCTCCTCCTCTTAGAATACTGTTAAACAAAACCTTCCAGATCTTTATAATTTTTTCCCTCTTAGCTTCCAAACTTTCACAGGAATATCACATATTCATGGGGACTTTCCTGTAGATTTGGGTATACATCACCATTTTTATATCATCTCCTCCTATCCTATTAGAAATTGAGCCTCCTCCACCTCTAACCTTGCCATAATAATTTTTCCATAAACATTCCATTTGTACCTTTTCTTGATTTCCATATTTTTCTGTTTTATACAGACTGTCATAGAATTTCCAAAATATTTCTAATACTTATACAGGATCCCTTGTTACCATCCTTGTTATAGGCTCCCAAAGATTGGCGACAGCCCTTTCTACTTTCTGTTGCCTGAGCTGTCGTACTAAAAGGTATTGTGCTCCAGAGTTATCAAAAAACAGTTACTTAACAACAATCTTTCTAAACTCATGCATATTATCTAGATAATCCCTTATTTTCTGTTTAGCATTCTGTAGTTGCTCCGCTTTTTGTTCTGTGAGATTCCCTATATTTTGCAATACTTTAACATTTATCAATCCCTCTAAATATTTTTTACTTCTTAACCATATCTTTCTTTTATTTTCACCCTATTTTTAAATTCCATTTTAATGTTATCCCATCCATAGCTATATTTTCAGAAGAAATTTCTATTTGCTTTCTCTTATAGCTCCTGAATAATTTCAACTACCATTTCCTTAAATTCCTCTCTTTTCAGCAGATAGGTGGGAAAGCACCAGTGTCTCATTTTTATTTCATTACCATGTGTTTTTATTTATTACTAGCCTATGATCTAAAATAGTTATTGGGTGTATATCACGACCTTCAATTAAATGCACATGTTCCTGTGAAATGTAAATTCTGTCTAGCCTTGCCCAGTTTCTGTAACTTGGGGAATAATATGTAAATTAACTCTGAACTCCTAGTACTGAATTCACATCTTCCATGTCAAATATTTTCATAAATTTCTTTAAAAATCTACTCTTCTTTGTCATATTTTCCTTTCTGAGCCCCCTAGATTCATCTTCATTATTGCAAATCAAAGTCCCCCCTATAAGTAATATTCCTTGCTGAAAACTGACTTTCTCCTAGAATTTTCTTAAGCTCCATTATACCAGGTTTCAGTGGAATATAAATATATGCCAGTGTAATCCTCCTCCCTTGCCAGTAGCCCCTTAGTACTACAACTCTACCATTATTGTCTTTTTTATCCTCTTCTATTACTATTGGAGCTCCACTTGCAATTAATATAAGCACTCCTTCCTTCCTTTTCCCCAGGTATTCTGTTAAATAACCATCCTGAAAACCTTTCTTTATCAAATTCACATGCCCAGTTCTTTCCAAGTGTGCCTCCTGTAGCATAGCTATTTGCACTCTACATTTTTAAATATAGTTCATAAGTCTTTCTTTTTTGTATTTGTCTGTGAGACCACTAATGTTTAAAGACATTATAGGTGTCATTCTTGAAAGGTTATTATTTCCACCTTTTATATATAACACCTTTTTTTGTTAAATGTCTAGTTTCAGCTTTTGTGTTACATGCATGTACTGTTTGGCAGGTTAATCTTTTATGCAGTAATTTCTTTTTTTTAACTCAAATAAGTTTTTTTATAAGTCAAAGATCAAAGAAAATATTTACAGAAACTACAGTAAACTACATACAATGTCCACAACAATATACATATACAAGAGGAAATCATTTAATATTCTCTAACAAAATTTGCAGTTTCTCCCAAGCAATTAGATTGTGTCAGTTTTTTCAGCTTTATGGTGGAGATTTCATTATTACATACTAGTATGGCTAAATGAATAGAGTCATTATTAAATAAGAGAGTAATTTCAGATTTCCAGTTATATGGTTGTTTCTTGTCATCTCCATTTGAGCTTATGTCACATCTTACAGAACTTTTTGTTTTACTGAAAACCCTCAAGCCTAAATACACCCCCAATACCCCTTTATAACCTATTAACTTAACTCATTACCTCCAATGGAGATCTGGAAGTTTGCACCGAAACTTCCAATAGGCAGAGCCTAAGCTTTTTGACAGAATCAAATTATGTCCTCACATTTCAAACAAATGTTTATATCTCTGGAACCATAGGGGTTACTGAAGAAGTGTAAATGGCAAACTCTTCTATACAAACTATTTTATAGTGGTAGTATTCTTTAGGTTCTAGGTCTTAAACTGGATTGTATAAGTCACAGTAAACACAGTTAACTATTTGGTTTGTAATATTTTGTAACCTGTGTCCATTATTACTATTTTACCACCCTTAGCCTTCATGACTCTTACCTCTCTGTTTTCACTGAGTCTTTAAAGCTTTTTGCAATTTTCTTGACTTAAATTTGACCTATGACTTGACCTTTAAACAATTTATAAGTAAGATCTACAGAAAGTCCACATTTGCAAATCAATATTTGAATAAAAAAAGCGTACATCCTTTTCACATGAAAAAAGGAGTAGTCAAGGGACAACTCATTAGGCTTAGTAGATTAACATCACAGGATGTAATCTTTTCTAAAAAGACAGAAATGTTAAGAACTTTCTTTATGGCTCTGGGCTATAATTCATCATGGTTACAAGTCATAGTAAATGAAGTGATGGAACTTAGAAAGGACAAAGCTTGTCATATTTTGTCTTTTCGACCATCAGTACCTGTAGTCAACAACACTACAAATAGGAAGGTAGTTGTTCCTAACAAAGAATTCTCATGTGCTTTTGTTTTACCCATTACAAATGAAATGTGGTCTATTAAAAACATCATAGTGGAGAATTGGAAGGTTCTATTAGGGAATCCAGATTTGATAAAGATTATAGGTGAACGACCCAATTTCGTTTTTAAAAAAACTAAAAACATCAAAAGTATGTTAGAATGGGGAGCCATAAAAAGTGAATGGAATATAGATAGGAAAATTGTAGCTAAAGGTACCTATGCATGTAATAACTGCAGGGAATGTAGATACATAAGTAATTCTTCTTCAGTTCAGCTTTCTCACACAGGAAGGATTTATTGGTCCAAAAATTATTATACATGTAATACCGAAATGGTGGTTTACATAGCTCAATGTTCGACATGTCCAAGTTACTATATAGGCATGACCACAAGATGTTTTAGAAAAAGAATTAGTGAACACCTTTTAGCTATAAAGAAAAAAGATACAGCTAATGCGTTGGGCAAGCATTCACTAGCATGTAACAACTTTAAGAAATTCACTTTTTCTGTTCTAGACAATGTTCCTTTGGGAACTTTTATGGGGGATAGTAAAGTTATTTTAGAGTGTAAAGAGTCTCTTTGGCAGCTATATATAGGAGCAGATGTTGCTCCTGGATTAAATGAGTCAATTAATATAAAATGATTTTTACAAATGAGAAAATAACACTTTGATTTTTCAAGTGTTATAATTATTTATAAAATGTTTTTGTATTGATGTAATATATTCACAAGTATTACATTTATTTTATTTTATATGTGTAAAACCTTCTTTGTGACATCATGTAGCATGTGATTCATTCATTAATATATAAATTGCAAGTTGGGTGGTTCTAATTGTTTCTGAAGAAGTTCACATGGAATAAAATGAATGAAAGCGGTAACTTTGGTGTCCGTATTTTTCTGAGAACATTGGATTTTACCATCTGGGTCTTCGCTTATTTTGTTAACTTTTTGTGACAGTCCTCCTTGTTTTATATTCTAAGTATTATTATTCCCTTTTCCTTTGTCCCTGATATCTTCTGAATGTTCACTCTAAAATCTTTTCTTTCTCAAATTCACATGCTCACGTCTAACCAAATGTCTACTGTACAGTTTTGATTTGTATTCTACACTTCTTAATATAATTTATTATTCTTTTTTTTTGTCTATAACTGCAAAGACATTTACATCCCATTTTTTTTTTAATCTGTATTTCATCTTCAACTTACATACTTACACTAATATTTGGCAGGCTGATCTCTTTTGTAGTTGCTGCTTCTCATCTCTCTTTGAATCCATGTCACATTTTGCATGACTTTTTGCTTCAATAAAACACTCAAAAATGAAATGAATTTTCGGAACCCCTTACCCTCTTTTAGCTTGCAAAAACTGTGTATATTTTCCAAAAATTAAGTTTACCCTTCCAGAGGCGATCAGTTGCCACAAACAAAATGGCTTGATCCACACACATTACCCATTTTAAAATGAAGGTTACTCATACTAAAGTATATGTTAGAGCCCTTACTCCCACATATGATGATTGCTATCTGTTCTTTCTTATCTTGATTCCCCTCTCAGATGTGAAAAAACCCAGATTGTATGGTTTCAGTAAACATTAATTTTTAGCCCTAAGAAAAAGTACACCAACCACTTTTAAATAAATAAAATAAATTGTGCACTGTCATATTAAATGCATTAAAATAAGACTGGTGGAAAGGCAACTACTTATAGAAGTTATGCACTTCCCACAGTTTCAACATATGTATTTTTCATTAAATGTCTTGTCAATGCACCCATAAACCATTACATTACACTTTGTACTTTTCACTAAGCATACACTCATCTGACTTCTCATGATTAAGTCCTTGGATCTGCATACTGCTTGTTTCTAAGTAAAACCAGTTTGTAATGGAGAGAAAAGTTAGTAACTTTTCAGTTGCACGAAAGAACCTTTGCAGAATTTTCTAAGTAAAACCAGTTTGTAATGGAGAGAAAAGTTAGTAACTTTTCAGTTGCACGAAATAACCTTTGCAGAATTCATTCAGAACACACTGGTCAAACCACTCATGATTAGTTTATTGTACCTGTAGACTTCTTGTCAACAACTGCAACAATTTGCTAATGCACAAAATAGCTAATGATTTTGAAAATTCAAGTAAGAGCTACCATTTCCAATGCCTTTCATCATTTTCTCTTATTTTCAAGTGTAGTTGCTCAAAAAAAGTGTCTAATTTAAACAGAGGATTTTACTTCATCTGGCCATCCACCTCTAAAATAGGGGAAATTTTAATTCTACATATATTATAATTAATCCAGTTTTATAAGCTCCCACCCTAGCAGCCTAATATCACCACAGTATATTCATAGAATCATCCAAAAAGTAAGGCAACTGGGCCAATACCAGTTCCCAGGATAGACATTACTTTCTTTTTCAAGGAGCAACAGGCCAGTCATGCCCAGGGTTGTCTAGTTATCTGAAGGAAGAAAAGTGTGCTGTACTGTTTAATTTGGAATGGAATTTTTTTTTGCAGAGAAGGGAGACACATTGCTTGATAAATTCATCTCTCTACTATGTTTTTTTTTTTTTTTTGCTGAAGTGGGTTTAGATCTGGGGTTCTAGTTTTACAGGGACTGTGATTTCTGGAGTTAAAAGTCTTGGACTACTAGATCCCTAATCGCCTGAAAGGCAAGGTATTGCTTGCCCCTAAAGAATCTATAGGTCGCTGAATATACAGGGACTGTACTACCAACACTTGCTTCTTTCAGGCTTTCTTACCTTGTTACAGTGTAATGCCTTGAAACATTACAACTAATGTATAAAGAAGTCAATGATAAGACTCATCACACCTCACATACAAAACTGCTTTACAATACATGCAGTTTACATTATGAAATGTTTATACAAATATTAAGAACAAAAAAATTGTTTTACTTACAGATATTTATTCAATCCCTTCAGTGTCCTAAAAGACATTACTGACAAAAAGTTGGGTTTACTATTTACAGCTCACCCACCAGTTTAATACAGTCCACAAAATCCCACTCTTTCACAGCCACTTCTTTCAAACCATATTCACACCTAACCCTATATCTAAAGGGACTGATGCTTTAGAATCTCCCAAAATTTATTCACTAATTTCACAATGTTGCTAGTGTTCTTCCAGATCATCTCCATCTCCCAACACTAATCTCAGGTACTCCTGATTCTTCTAGCCTGCATTTGTGCTTTTATTTCGGTCACTAAAGCATTTACCTTTGCAATAGAAAATGTTTCACTTATGAAGTCTGTCTCTGAATTTTGTTATTATCAGAAGAATGAGACACAAAATCCCCTTCTCCTTGCTTTGCTTCAAAAAGTGTCTGATTCTCCAGAAAAAATATTCTGAAGACAGGTACATACAGGAGCTTGAATCTCACACTTGCCTCTCAACATTCTGTAATTGCTGTAATAAACTTGCTTCAGTTCTGCTTGGTGTACAATGAATATTTATCACTGTGTGTCCACAAGTTTTAATACTTTTCCCTTTTTCCACAGTTTGTTCAGAGCAGCTCTTCCTGCTGGTATAACCAAATCTTCAATAATATAGGTTTTGGCTGCCTTCTAAGATTAAGAGCATAAAGACAATGTGCCCTTTCAATTAAAAAATCCTTCTGTGTTACACTGATCCAGTTACTTTTCTGTACTCAAAATGAATGCAATTTGTTCCTTGCAGTTTCTCTAGTACAGCAAAAAATCTCAGATTTTCCCTGCATGCTCTGTCTTTCAACCTGATTTTTTTTAAATTTGTTCTTTAGAAGCCTTATATTCAGCCAGCCTTTTTTTCACTTCAACCTCTGAATTTTGCAGATTTAGGACATGAACTGAATAACTAAAGCTTTGTCTATTTTGATCAGCCTTTTATTTGACTTTACATATTCCTTCAGTGTTTCACTTATTTGAAATAACCCTGAGTTCATTTGATTTATTTTTCATATTTTTACATTACTGGAAGCCACCTGCTGTATCAAAGTTGGGGCTTGAACTGCTTTGTTTGATAGGCTGCAAGATTCTTTACAGTGTGTGTGTGTGTGTGTGTGTGTGTGTGTGTGTGTGTGTGTGTGTGTGTGTGTGTGTGTGTTTGCTTAATTTCCCCTTTCCTGGTTGATTTTCAATAACCTTCTTCAAGTTTCTTCTTTGATGGCACCCTGGTAGTGTAATTATGACCACGTTACTTAAGTTTATTCAGTTTAATAGCATTTACTGTCTTTTTGACCAATTTTCAGTTTTCATACTGGGGAGAATAACTTGCAGGAAGGTTTGTCTAAAATAAATAACTGCTGCCAAAATCAAGGACTGAAACTAAATGCCAAAACATGCATTATTCTATCCTTTGGGAAGTCATCAATCCCAGGAAACTACCACATTAAAAATACAACCCAAGAATCAACACATTTGTTTGGGATTTGGGAATTTATGTAGACAGTGAGTGAAGTTTTGACCAACATGTGTCCACTATTGTAAGAAAATCATTCTATATTGCACAGCTTATAAACACAGGGACTGTGTTTAGATCTATGCATGTCATTGTCCCCTTTTACTTAGCTCTCATTAGGCCAATCACTGAATATAATGCCCCATTTGGCATGTATCTGTCCAGACACATGCAACAACTGGAACGCTCACAGAGACACCTTACCTAAAGGATTCCAGACCTAAACAACATGTCTTATGTGGACTGACTCAAAACCCTAACTATACTCAGTGTCCTGAAGACTGCTAGGAGGTAACCTATGTTCTGACATACAAGGCATCCTTTGGCCCAATACGGATGGAGTTCTTGTTTATCAGCAAGTCAAATGGCATCAGAAATAATCAGTCTAGGGATCTAAATCTCTTCTACAACATCAACAGAATGGTTTGAAAGGGCAAGTATATCTCACAGAGGATACCACTGCTTTGGAACAGACTCCTTATCCACATAAAAGTTCATCTATGTCTACTGATGGAAAACAGAAAATTTACCCAGGACTGCCCCCTGTACTACTAATAGACAGAGGCAGCTCCTAAATGCTTTATCCCATGCATGGGTCCCATCAGTTTTCTATGGTATGATCCCGGTTATTCACATTAGAGGTAATGTGCAATTATCAACCAAGGCATGGGTAAAGGCCAATCTGTAGCCAAATGGGATAGGGATGGCACAGGTTAATAACACAAAAAGGGAAGTTGGTTAGGCTTAAAATGGCCCACAAAAGTAAGCATAGTACTTAACCATGAATCTCTGAGAACTTTAATGTGTCGATCAGAGTGCAGCCATCTTGGAGTTCAAGCATATCTATTTTAGAGGTGCAATTGTGCTAATTAATATTTGAGTAATTGAATTCCCTTAAGTGAGAAGGTATTTGGTTTGATATTTAACTCCTCAATTGTGTTAAGTTAATTTCAATGATCTTTGGGGGACATTAATGGGGATCTATAGCTAATAAAGAAATATTTGGACTTGTTAAAGTTAATGTTGATTTGGAGCTCCAAGTTAAGAGATATGATAATTCATGTGAGGTGATTGTATTTTTGACAAATAAAGATACTTACCCACATTTACCCAAGGGCCAGAAGGCATGATAGGTCTTAAACTCTGGTATAAAGGGAGTCTTGTCATTGTAGTGAAGCTATGCCACAATAACTACATATATATATATATATATATATATATATATATATATATATATATATATTTATATACATATATAAATGCATTTTGAGTAGAAAAGGGCATCGGGTTCAGGCATCTTTCTAGTTAGACTCTTGCTTTTCACTGAGCAGTGCCACTATGAAGTTGTCTGAATTTGAGTTTATATTTATGTATGAATGCCCAGTAGGGAGACTTTTTCAGTAGGCGGAAGCCTTGGTACAAGAGGTATAAGTCATCCTTGGTGAAACAGGAAGTTTTATCTACCATCTTATCCCTGGCTGATACATACTGGATCTTAGAATGACACCAAGCACCTTGCCAATTGTTAAAGCAACTTGTGTTGTATCTACGCATAATTTGTGGTGAAGACAAGTTACTATTCAAAACTGTTGCCTTTTTTGTGTCTAACACATGCATATTACATTCAATCATTTCTCTCTGCATGTCCCTCAGGATTCAGTGTCTCAGGTTATTCATTCCTACATGGGCCACCATAAGGTCATAATCATATTTGTTTGGTTTAAAGATCCTTAGCACTGTTGCAACATCACATATTCTTGCACTCATCAAACAGCTTACAGTCACCCTGTTGTTATCCAGTCTGGCAAGAGTAGAGTTCTTATGCACCACCTATCTCTGAAAGAATACCCCATGCAAAAGCAGGCTTAGTAGACCCTATAGGGTTATGTCTACTTTTCTGGTGACTTTTGGTTAAGCTGTGTGACTTTGTAGTATGTATGAGGGGAAAAGGAGTAGGCATTGCCTTTTGTACTAGAGGATACTCTTTTAGTGTTTGTTCTGGGGCTTTGGCAATTTCTTCTTTACAGCCTGAGCATATGTTATGGACCAAGTTGCATTTTGTGACTGATGTGGTGCTATGGAAGTATGCTTACTGAAAGTGGGTTGATGCAAGAAGTTTACCTCCATGTTTCTTAAATATTTACATCTCGTGCAAGTTGTACTATCCACTGGTACATGCAGCAAACAGTTGGTAGGCACATATCAGTTTCTACACTGCCTTAGACCTAATGTGGTCAGGTTGAGCACAGATGGGGTAAGAGCAGACAGATGAGCCATGTTGCCAAGGGGTAGAGGACTAGTGATTGTTCACAAAGGTTGGAGGGATATTACTTCAATTGATCCTTAAAATTTATGGACAAAGCTTTTGTGGTAATACTCAAGCTATTTCAGATGATAGCTAATCTAGCAGTACAAATTAAGTCTGCCAAGAATGTTGAACAGTGACAGTTTGCCTATTGGTTACTATGTGGATACTTGTGCTGGTCTCACCAGAGCTGTATGCTGCTGTGAATCTATGTCCCTTTGATACTTTTCTGTCCATAATCAAAACAGTAGCACTAATCTTCAGCTGGTTCCTGAGAATTACTCTTATGGGTGTTGCTGGACTCATGATAAACTTCTCTAGGTCAATGTCATGGACAGTACATACAGCAGCTCCACATTGCAAATCCAAGCTGTAGAAAGGCCCAAAATTAAAACTGTACAGATTCCCACTAAAACTCCAAGCAGATCAATTACAGAAGTCCCATACAGACTGCTGATGCAAACACCCCCAAGAATCAATGCCACGCTTCTCCTTCTCTTACCAGGAGCAAAACAGTAGCACTAATGCCAAGATGGTTCCTAAAAAGCAGTTCTCAGACTTTTCAGTGATTTTTAATCTCTAAGGAATGGAAGTAATGTCTCTTTGCTCCTTCTCTCACCATGAGCAAAACAAGAAGCACTAGCCCCAACCTGATTCCTTAAAAGCAGTTTGTAGGCTCCTCACTGACTGGCAGTCTTATCCCTTGTGCTTCAGATTTTTAAAAGATGGTAAAAAAAGGATATTCTTTCCATCACATTACTTACGTGCATTTGATAAAGGTACACTATCTCCTTCTCATGCTGACATTGCTTTTCTCTTTCTTCAGCTTACTGTCAACTTCCTTTGCATCTGAGACAGTTTTATTCTCACAGCAGGCTCAACAGAAGTTTTACGCCTAGCTTTAGTTCTAGTCTCTCCAGTTCAGTTGGCAATTCAGTATCATCTGGCAATGGGGACTGGATTACATGGCTGCATACTCTATACTACCTGTGTTACCAGGCTGGCTCCAGTTTTATTGAACTTCATTTCAGCTGCACATAAGTCTGCTATTGTGTCAGCACTGGGCATACTGGAATACAAAATTCCTATCCTTTTGCTGTCCACTGTTCCCTCCATTCTGCCCTGCCTCCCTCCCAGCATGGCAACTTTCCCTTGCTTTTTTTTCAGTCTTCTTACACACACTGAATTCATGAACCCTTACTGGTCTAGTGCTTGCTCTTCGAACAATAATAAAATAGTCTTCATTAGGGTCCTAAATAACTCCCTTATGGATAGAGATCAGTGTTGCTACTCTTTTCTCTTCTGGTCCTGTATATTGTTCTGGGGCAGTCAACACAGCTGATAAAGGTATCTTGTTTAGTAATTTACATCCATCCTCTGTGGACATTCTTTTTTGTCTTTCAGATCCTGTTAGATAGTTGGCTTGGCATTAAATTCTTCTAATTTCCACCATTTAGACTATGGAATATCACAGAGTTCGATCTTTGACACATTGTTACGGGTAACTCATTAGAGGAAGGGTTTAGCATACCATTTTGCTATTGTGCTGATAATTTTATTGCTCTCTCCCTCAGAATCTAATGGTGCATGTTTACTGCCTGTGTAAAAATTGGAGGACATTCTTCTAGGGCTGTCTGCAAACTGGATGACATATATGACTGAGCCTATGGCTGCTCATACCACTTTGAGGGATTATTGAGGTATGTTTCTTCCTTCCTACACTCTTTATGGTGGCAATAGACTTGTTTTTGTTACAAAGGTGTATGACCTTGCAGTAATCCATCATGAATGGGCTGCCATTTACAGACCAGGTGTCAAGTATAGTGAAGTTATCTTCTTTCTACCTCCAGAACATCTCCAGGAACAGCATTTAATCATCTAAGGTGATCTGTATAATCATTCACATTTTGATCCTCTCCTGCTTTGACTACTGTAATGACGTTTAACTGGGACTCAGCGGTACCGATTTAAATAGTAAATAGGTAGTACAAAACTATGTTCCTAGCCTACTTACTTGTACACAACACTACCAACATATTATACCTGTGGTGCAGATTTGATTTTGTATGGTCTTTAAGATCATGGTGTTGGTTTATTTGCCCTTATACAAATTTGTACCCTCTTATCTGAAGGAGCTTACTGATCAATACTGCCCTCCTGTGGTGTTGCATTCTGTCTCCAAGTGACTGCTAAAGGCTCATCAGGTGGAGCTGGAAACATCAGATGTTTGATTATTTGCTTATCAAATTCCATGTCTGTGGAACCTTCTACCTCAGTAGCTTCAGGACACTCTACTCTGGCCTGCTTTAAGAGATCACTCAAGTGCTGCCTGTTTGATTTTGCCTTTAGTGAAAATCCAGCAAAAGGTTGTTTATTTAAATTTGTTAACTGGGTTTAAACACTGGCCTCTCTGGATCATTTATAGGTTTAGCCCATGGAACTTCAAACAGAAAATACAATAAAGTAGAGAATACAAAACTTCTAATACAGCATACAGTGTGAGATAGGAAAGAAAAAGTAAATCAGCAGAGGTATAATATAAATTTAGTTTGAAACAATAAACAGAGGTATAGATAAGAAGCTATTATCAGGAGAGTAATTAAATAGTGAAGTAAAGTGATAACAATGATCAGCAGGAAGAGTAAAGACTTTGTGAGAAATTAGTTTGCCTTGTGCATCATACGTACAGTACAAGTCCTGGATGTTTGTTTAAAGTGGGGGAGTGTATCAAAGCACTGGTCTACATGTGTGACTAGGAGATGAAATGGGAAGTTGGTAAGGGAAAATAAATATCTGGTAAATAAAAGGATTGTGGGTTAGGTTTGAAGAGTAAGATGTTTACCAAAAGTTTTATCTTTCAAGGAAATGGGCAGCCAGATAATTTTGGTTAGAACCTGGCATTAATTTGCCTTGGGAAGAGTTGCTTTTCCAGGAGGCTGATGCCACCAAGGGTAGCATGTATTCTGAGTTTTGAAAGAAGCTTCCCTTTACTAATGGCTATCCATCCTTTAGGGGACAGTGTGTGGGACATTTTAGTTGCTCAGAATAATTGAGAGTTGAATTTTAGTTTGATTACTTGTACATGATGTTGGAAGTTAAGATACCAATATAACCAAATTCCTAAGTAGTAGAACTATGTGGTAATGTTAAGGGGATAGGTTATTGTGAGATATGGGCCAGTTGATGGGCACTTTGGCAAGCTTGGGTTTAGTTCCAAATATCATGCTTTTTGTCTTTTTGGTGTTTAGTAGCAGTTTTTTTTGTTTTTTTTACTGTGCTAGCCCAGTGGAAGGGTAGGACGTCTTCTTGTAGTTGTTTTTCATTACAGAACAAGAAAGACAGACCATCATATCACTGGCATAAAGTGTGGAAAGCAGGCAGGAAGAGAGCTGCTGAAAAGGGAAAAACTGGTGAAAACAGCCTTGTGTACTCCTGAGTATAGCAGAAGAGGGCCTGATAAACAAGTACCAGTTCTTACTTTAAATTGTCTGTCAGAGATGAAAGTTTTAAAACACTGGAGAGCTTGGTTGCTAATTTCTTCAGTGTAAAGTGAGTTATGCAAGTGGAGATGGTCAACAAGATGAAAGGATTTTTTGAAGTCAGTAAAGACAGCCTTCCAAGTTTCCTTTGTCAGAGGCAGCATAATTTTTTGAGAAAACCATTAACAGAAATCAATCCAAAGAAGCTGGTGTAGTTTCTGTTCCTAAGGGGGATAAATATGGTGCTTACATGGTGATTTGGTTTACAATTTTCCAGAAATGTTTAGAGTTGTTATTGGAGGATTTCTGCGGACTTGGTGATGAGTTCTGTGTTTTACTGTACTTGTTAAGCCAGCTTCCTCAAACAAGTTAATTTGTCTTTATTGTCAGGGGATGGGCTCTTTTGTCTATGTTTTCTAGGGTTGTTTTGCAATCTATTGTCTGTGGAATGCTTTGTAGGGCTGGGAGATTTGGGATTTTTTTTTTTGGCAGGTGCAATATGAAGTAAATGCTATTATGGCAAGAGAGGGGTATATAATAGAGGCAATGGTAGACAAGTTTGTACTAGGTCATTAGGCAGGGTTTGTATATTAGTTTGGTTGTGTTACTTTGGGGAAAAGGTAATGGGGTAGGGGTGGGAGTTTGAACTGTGATAGTCAAAATGCAGGGTCAATAATGGAAGGGGGAATATTTGGACTGATGATATGTTATTGGAGCTGGCAATAATGAAGTCAATTAGAGAGTGGGTTCCTGAACTGAGTTTTGGCCTGGTGTTTGTGAACCAATGGCGTAAGCCCTAGGGAGGTCATCAGATCCACTTCTTCTGTGCACTTAGGAGGGTGATATTAGTCTCTCATGATGACTATGCTCCTAGTTGGTTTGATGTATGATTGAAAGCTATCTAAAAGTAGTTTGAGTTTGTTGGGGTTACTGAGGATGGAATGTAGACTAAAGCTAAAGTAAGTGAACAATGTTTGGAAAGGAGATCGATGATTATCCAGTTAGGATCGTAACCTAAGGAGGAAGTGCTCTAGTGTGGTACTGAGTGCTTTCACATTGTTTTTGGTTAGCAGTGGCCAGTCAATATGGGAATACTCAGAGAGTCTTGTGCTTTGAACATTAAGGAGGAAATAGTGAATGTAGGCCATCCTCAGACACACATAACCAAGCTGACCTTTTCATTCTAGAAAGCATAGTAACATCAGTTAGTAAGCCAATATTGCATGGTTAATATCCTGTTTCTCCAATTATAGTAATGGAATTCAACAAAGTACTCCTTAAGCAGCAATTTTAACCAGCAGTGCCTTCAGCAAACCTCTTTAAAAGTATTACACCCAAAAACTTCTCAAAAAGAGCAATAAGCTCTTACAGCTATGTGTATTCAAGTTGCAAATATTAGAAAGTGTAAAGCTACATTTTAATATAAGGAAAGGAGCTGCACAAACACACAACTCTGTTCAACAGTTTTCCACTGCAACAGCAATTGATTTTTGAAACAGACATGCCTTTGTTGATTGTCTTGCTTTGATGTATTAGTGATAATAATAAGATTTAGTTTCCAAGTCTTATGGCCAAGGTAATCGATTGGCACCTGGTTTGTTTAAAAAAAATAAAGAGAGGATAAATAGGTATGACTAAGGGAAATGGACTGGAACACTACCTTAAATTCAAATGCCCTTGAACAACTGGTATGTTCTCCCACTACAGGGGACAACATATTGGATTTAGTCATCACAAATATGGGCGCCCATTTTACCACACCCGTTATCACTCCCTCTCTGGTCAGATCAGACCACAAACTGATAACCCTAGACATCCTCACCCCTCCACCTCCCCCAGTCAAAGAAACCATCGTAAAAAACCTTTCCAAAGCAAACTTCAAACTACTTGCGTCAGAAGTGGAAAGCTTCACTATCCCCTTGCAGAAGGATAATGATATCCAGGATGCAGAATCCTACACCAAGGCACTTTATATGCATCTTCAGGATTGCATGGACCGTGCTATCCCAAATAAAACCAAGACTCCTTCCTCAAGCAAGAAGAAACCAGTCTGTTGGATCCCGGCCTTAAGCAAACTATACAATAAAAAGGAGGAGACTTATACAAAAAAGGCCAAATCTCAAGTAGAAAAGTCTTCCCTGATCAGCTTTAGTAAGAAATTGAGGGCCCTCATCAAGTCAACTAAAGCCAATTTTGAAAAGAAAGTTGCCAAGGATAACCATAAGGCCTTCTATGGTTACGTCAAAAAACTAAATGGCAACGCTCAGGTCTGTTCAGAGCTAATACAAAATGGAACAAAATACACTGACCCCACTGACATTGCCAACATCTTGGCTGACAGGTTCAGTGCAAATCCCCCCCCCCCCCTCACCACCTACTATTCCAGGGGATTGTGTAACTCCAATTATTACTGATACGTTGGTTAATAAGGCTCTATCTAAAGCTAAAAACACTGCCTCCATGTGACCAGATGATGTCCCGGGCTGTGTCATACGCAAGCTCCAAAATGAATTAACTCCGCATCTGAATACCCTTTTCAGTCTCAGCCTCTTGACAGGATATGTGCCCACGGAATGGCGCACGGCAACGGTGGTTCCGCTGCACAAGGGTGGGCCCACAACCGACCCTGGGAACTACCAACCAATAAGCCTGACCAGTCTGATCTGTAAGGCAATGGAGTGAATCATTATGGAACTCATAAATGGAGAGATTGGGAACCTCCAAGCCCTTGACCCAACACAGTTCGGCTTCATCAAGGGCAGATCATGCCTCCTGAACCTGGTGGACTTCTTTGAGACAGTTACTCAGGCTATAGATAAGGGAAAGGAGGTACACACGGCTTACCTTGACCTTGCTAAAGCATTTGACACCATTCCCCATTCGGGTATTATTGATAAACATACCAACCTGGGCATAAACCCTTACGTTACAAGATGGATCGCAAACTGGCTCTCAGACAGCTCCCACAAAGTAAGAGTAGCATGATCTATGTCCGAATCCAGACAAGTAACGAGTGGTGTGCCTCAGGGCTCTGTCCTGGAGCCCCTCCTGTTTGGCATATACTTCTCAGAAGTACAGGCAAGCACTGAAGGGCTGTGGCTGACCAAGTTTGCGGACGACTGCAAACTGGGTGCTATAATAGAGTCTCCGGCCGACATGGATATCCTCCAGAAGGGCCTTAACGAGACTGATGCATGGTGTCAAAGCCATGGTCTCAAGCTAAATGCTAAAAAATGCATAGTAATCCCCTTTGGAAAAAACAGAGTACCCGCGAACTACCACATAGGAGGTAACCCCCTGAAATCTGAAGTAGTAATAAGGGATCTAGGGACCCAAGTAGATAGTCAGCTTTCCTTTGAGAACCATGTTGCCAAGATGGGTAGAAAATTCTTCTATGTGACCCACTTGATCATGTAAGGGTTCGCATCAAGATCTAAGGATGTAGTGGTACCCCTCTGCTCTTCCCTCATCAGACCCATTACTGAGTACAATGCACCAATTGGAATGTACCTGGCTAGGCAACTCCAGCAGCTGGAGAGACCACAGAGGTACCTCACTAAGAGGATTACTGGCCTCAAACAGTTGCCCTATGCAGCAAGATTGAAAAAATTAAGGCTTTTCTCTGTTGCATACCACCTTCTCAGAGGTGATCTCTGTCTAACATATAGGGCCATGTCCAACCCAGAACTGCTGAACATGCTTCATCTTAGCAAAACCAAATCCACTCGAGCTACATGCTCTAAGGATATAAACCTCAGCACAACAATTAATAGAACATGCTGGAGGGATAGATTCCCTTCGCAAAGACTTCCCTTGCTATGGAACAAGGTCCCGATCTACATAGGTATCACAAGGGATAAGAAACTAAGAGTAATGCTACTCAACGCCAGAAGTCTAAACCTCAAGATGCACGCACTCGAAACTCTCCTTAGCATGGAGAACATCGATATCTGTGCAGTAACAGAAACCTGGTTCAGGACTCCCGAGAGCACCCCAGCACTACCAGGTTATATCTCATACCATGCTTTTCGGCCCCAAAACTTGGACCGAACCACAAAAGGAGGGGGAGTATCGATATTCATCAAAGATACCCATACCTCCAGGTTGGTGGCAAAGCACAAAGCATCAGAGACTATCCATGTGCAATTAACAGTGGGTAAAACTGCCTTCCAGTTTATAGCCTGCTACAGACCACCCTCCCAAACCCAGGAACCCCACTCGGCCTTCCTGAGAACACTGGAAAATATGAAGGTCACTCCGAACACCATTATATTGGGCGACTTCAACTACCCAAACATAGATTGGGAGCATTACTCTAGCTCCAACACCCTTGCCCAAAGGTTCCTAGAATTCATAAACTCAAATGCTATGGAACAACTTGTTACCACTCCCACAAGAGGAGAAAACATACTGGACCTGATCATCACCAACATGGGGACTCTATGCTCCAGACCAGAAGTGTATCCCTCACTGGTAAGATCAGACCATAAACTGATCTCACTGGGTATTCACATCCCGACCCCACCCCCTGCCCAGAAAACCACAGTGAAAAACTTCTCTAAAGCAAATTTCACACTCCTCAATACCGAGGTGGAATCCTTCAAAGCCCCCGGGCCTGTGGAAAATACGGCCCAGACCGCAGAATCTTTTATAAATGCATTCTATGAACACCTTCAGGAATGCATGGATCATGCAATTCCAGATAAAACCAAGACCCAATCCTCCAAAGGCAGACGACCTGTCTGGTGGACCCCAGCCATAAACAAACTATACAATAGAAGGAGGAAGCTACTACATGATAGAGCAAAATCCCAAAAAGGGAAGGCATCTCTGATCAGTATTAGCAAAAAACTAAGGGCACTCATAAAATCGTCAGAGGCCAGCTTCGAGAGAAAAATTGCACAGGACACTAAGGATAATCACAAGGCTTTCTTTAGTTATGTTAGGAACCTGGGTGGGAATTCCCAGATATGCTCAGAATTAGTCCAAAATGACAAAAAATACACTGATCCCACAGACATTGCCAACATCCTAGCTGACAGGTTCAGCGCAAACTTCTCCCCCTCCCACCAAAAGGGCAAATATCTATCCCAGCAGAGTGCTGCCCCTGACATCTCAGATGCTCAGGTGGGAGCCCCTCTCCAAAGCAAAAACACAGCATCAATGGGACCAGACTGTGTCCCAGGCTGCGTCCTACATGAACTCCAAGAAGAGCTAAACCCAAACATAAAACTACTGTTCAATCTCAGCCCAACAGTGGTCCCTCTCCACAAGGTGGTGCCACAATGGACCCCCTGAACTATCTATGGAAAGGATCATCATGGACCTTATAAATAAAGATATTGGGGACCTACAGACACTGGATCCTGCAGTTCGGCTTTGTTTAGGCAGGCAGATCCTGCCTCTTAAACCTGGTTGAGGCATTATAGATAAGCTCACCAGCTAAAATATAAACCCTGTGTCACTAGATGTTGTGCAAAACTGGCTCAAGAACCCACCCACATGGTGGTTGCTGGAGCCATGTCATGTCAGACTCAAACCAGTTTACAGTGGTGTCCACAAGGCACCTCACCAAGAGGATCAAAGGGCTCAAACAGATGCCATATGCTGCCCGTTAAAGAAACCAGCTCTCTACTCAGTGGCATACTGCCCAGATGCGATCACGATCTGTGCATGCCATATAAAAAGCCATGTCGAATTAATTAATGGACATGCTGCACCTCAAGAAAATCCAAATCCCATCGAGCAGCTTTTGAGAGACTTGATCCTCAGCACTGAAATGGACATGCACATGCTGGAGGGACAGATTCATAACCCAGAGGCTCCCTTCAAAAGGGAATAAAATCCCAGTCCAGGTTTGGCTCTCTTCCTCTTCATCTTGATGAGGGATATGGATGGTGGGGAGATCATCAAGTGGATGGGTAACAGAAAGTTCACACCAGGGATCATACCAACAGCTCTACTAGATAGGGGCCAAGGGTACTAGCTGCTAGATCAAGGGCCTAGGGAACTAACCAAAGGGGCGGTGAATACCATACAACGTGCCTGGGCTAATATATGCCTTCGGGCAGATAGCCCAGTATCTACCTATGAACCTATAATTATCTAAAAAGAGTAAATCATAACAGAGGAAGACATTCAAAATCAATCTGGATAAGGTATGAAAATGACTCAAGCACTTAAGGTATACTAGAAGACTCAAACAAAAAAGCATATTGTAAGCATAACTACATTTTGATTTATTATTAATAAAGCCAAAGTCCCAGAACACTCATATAAAAAGCAAGCTAACAAAGGTAAAACACCATTACTATCACCACTTCATACAGCAAGGCATGGCTTTCAATACTTGTCAATTATGTTTTTCACCTTTCATTTCTCTCTCATTATATAAACCTACATAAACTAATGCATACAGAGGAGCAAAAACAGTTACTTAAGTTAAGTTACATGACTGGAACAGAGTTGTATGCTTGTCTGCAGACTGGGACTAAAATGGGGAGGAAGAGAAGGGGAGTGGACTAAAAAGATAAAAATGTAATAGAGAAAGTGACAGATGGTGGATCCGGGACACTATTTTCAATTCTAAAGATTTTATGACATTTGGATTTTTCACATTTTAATGCACAGTCTTACTGTATTATTTATATTCTTGTTTGTTTCACTATTTATTACTGCTCAAGTACTTTGAGCCAATGCAGTTTAACGCTTCCCTAGGCAATTGTAGGTTTGTTGTAAACATGAACATTTTGATGGAATAATGTGTTTTGGGGTAATAATTCTGAATATTAGAAATTTAAGCAGCTTGGGTTTCATGCCCCCCCCCCCCCCCCCGTGGCAACTAATATACTTTGGGAAAATAAACCTGGGAGAAGTAGTTTTGTCAAAGGTGGACAAAACAAAGAAAGACATGAAGTTCCCATCAAACTTGTCTTTTAGTTGATCCTGATTCTTCGTGCCCTAAAGGACTTTAGCATGCTGGGCCTGTTTGTCAAAAAATGCTTCTTTCACTTATTGCAGATTCAAATTCGTGGCTTTGATAGTGCCATTTATCCACATTAACCTCTGTGTTCCTATTCTTCTTCTTCTGCCTTCTGTCTTTCTCAGCATCGGTGTTTTCTCAAGTGAACCCTGTCTTTGCATTATGTGACCAAATTTAGTGAGTTTTAATTTTACTATCAGGATTTCCAGTGGACAGCCTGGGTTTATTTCCTCAAGTACTAACTAATTTGGTCTTCTGGTAGTCCTCAGTATTTTCAAATATTTTCTCCAGCACCACAGTTCAAAACATTCATTTTCCATTGCACATGTAACTGCAGGAAAAAAAAATAGCACTGACTATAAGGACGTTTGTTGACAGTGTGATATCTTAGCTTTTTAAAATCTTATCCAGATTTACCATAGCTTTCCTTCCAAGCAAGTGCCTTTTAATTTCATGGCTGTAGACATCTCTGAGCCCAGGAAAATAAAATCACCTGGACTCAACTTTTTCTGCATCTATTTTCAAAGAATCGATAGAACTAGATGGCATAGGTTTGTTTCTTTTTTTTTGTGCAACAGACTGGATTTTGCACTTTCTACTTTCACCTTAATCAACAAACTCTCAACTCTTCCTCACTTTCAACCATCAGAGTGGTATCATCTGCATACCCAAGGTTGTTAATGTCTCCCAGCAATTTTAAATCCAACATCTGAGTAATTTAACCTAACATTTTGCATGATATAGTCAGTGTATAAACAGAACAAATAGACTGTGACAGTGACAGTATACAGGCTGAATTCATTTTACAGTCATAAATTAGTCACTTATATAGTCACTATGTTCAGTTAACTGCTGCTTCTTGATCGGCAATACGCATTCCTCAGGAGGCAAATAATAGGACACAGTCATACCTCCCAACCATACCCAATTACTCGGTTTTTACCGAGTTTTGGGGTCTATATAATGGGGTGCCACAATTCCTGAGTGGCACCCCTTCATTTCCGAATATTTCGCAGCTTTTTAATATTTTTTTTGCTTTTTGAGCTGATGTCAAGACGTGCACGATGACATCAGCTCCATCAGCCTATCGGAACTGAGCTCAAGGGCTCATGTGCATGCATTTCCGGCTAGCTGATTCACTGTTTGAATGGATCTGCGAGCAGGAACCAGCTGGCTGCTTCACTGTTTGAATGGATCTGCGAGCGGGAACCGGCTGGCTGCTTCACTGTTTGAATGGATCTGCAAGCTGGCAAACACTTGTGGAAACAATTGGAAAGGACTGCTTCGAAGGTGGAAACAATTTGTTTCGGGAAGGAAACGACTGCTGCTAATGCAAGCGTGGGTACCGCAGAGCTTTTAAGTATTTGTGGAGGTTTGGGGTCAGAACTGGAGCTCGAGTACTGCAGTATTTGTTTTATCTTCTCGTGAACAGAGTTTGGGGTCAGAAATGGAGCGCAAGTATTGCAGAGCTTTTAAGGTATTTTGCAAGAATGGATACTGCAGAGCTTTTAAGGTTTTTTTTTTATCTTCTCATGAGCAGTGAGTACTGCAGAGCTTTTAAGGTATTTTTTCTATCGTCTCGTGAATGGAGTAGGTACTGCAGAGCTTTTAAGGTATTTTTTTTATCTTCTCGTGAACGGACTTTGGGTCAGAACTGGAGCGCGAGTATTATTTTTTTGAAGATTTTAGGTATCTACCTGAACAGAATGTGTGTGTGTGTGAGAGAGAGAGAGGGTGTGTGAGTGAGTGAGTGTGTGTGTGTGTGTGTGTGTGTGTGTGTGTGTGTGTGTGTGTGTGTGCACGTGTGAGGTACTGAGGCTCAAACCCTGTACCTTGGGTGTGTGTGTGTGTGTATGTGCCCCGGGTGAGTACCCCTGGTGGCTAGAGTTAACTCAGGCTCAAACCATGTATCTTGGGTACAGGTAAAAAGAGCCTAAAGTCCCTAGCCACCACCACCTGTTCATTTATGCCTCATATTTTTCTTCTGTTCCTCATAAATGTGGTTTTCATGATTTTTGTGGCAAATCACCGAATGACTGAATTCACTAAATAATGACAGGCATTTGAATTTCAGACTTCATATTCTTCAGAAAATAAATGGTAACACAAAACCTTTTATTCTAGAAATGTTCTAAGTTTATAAGATCAGTAGTTGAAATTTGTCCCTATTTTGGGGCTGTATTTCCCCATTATTGGCTTTGTCCAGGTGTTTTGTGCTACAAGGTTGAGAGCTATGGTGAGAAATGAGAACTGAATTCACTAAATGATAGAAAAACTGAAACTTAAATGGCTATCTTTCAGGAAACTGATGATTTGGCATAGTGGTATGGTACTCTGACTGTAGTGCACAGGATCCTGGCTTCAAGACTTGGCAGTGAAATGCATGGTGGTAACACATGTTATTCTAGCAACTTTCCAAAATTATACAAGGAATGTTTAAAATGTGTCCTTGTTCTTTGGCCTTTTGCCCCCCCCCCCCAAAAAAAAAAAAAAAAAGACTGAAATTGAAAATAGGTGCGAGAAGCTGTTCAAGATGCCTATTGCTTACACACATATATATATATATATATATATATATATATATATATATATATATATATACACACATACACATTTATAGAGTGTGTGTGTGTGTGTGTGTGTGTGTGTGTGTGTGTGTGTGTGTGTGTGTGTGTGTGTGTGGAAGTAGACTTTTATGATGGAAATGTTCCGAATTGGGCAGATTTGTCATTATTGTTTATGCATTTTGTTTCACTGCCTACTGGAAAAATGTTCAAACAATAAATTTAAAATGTGCTCTAAGTCTAACAAGTGTGCTGTATTATACAAGGAATATAATTTAATAAAGTCAGGAAGGTGTATCAAAGAACACATGTATGTTTCTTGTTTTGTGTGCATGGGGCCTATGATTTGAAAACAGCCCAAAGGTAATCTTTATCCACCACTGGCCAGATGCATTTTCTTTGGATGTGTTGTGGGTTTCAATGAATGTGAGTTTCAAAGGCAGAGAAGTTTTAATGCCATGTCTATTTTCATTGTGAGACAGTATTGCTTTGTTTAGCATATATCTATTAGTGTTTGTGCATTGTGTTATAAAATGTAAAAATAAAATCTAAATAATCATTGTAGATGTATGCACACATTAGTGTTTATGGTAAATGGGGTAAAATAGCCAGGTAATGGGACATTAGAATGGCTGCAGGGGGACTCTGGTGCCACATTTTGGTTGTCTGTTCTTCAGTTTGCATTTGAAAGTTGGTATCCCACAATTCCATTGGAATGGGCAGGGTTACGTAATTAAGTATGCACATTTTACATTAATCAGTGTACAGATTTGTACCTATTTTTCATGGGCCTTGTCCAGATTTTTGATGGTATGGACACAGTATCCCCATTTCACCAAGAACTTGCCACAGATTGTCATGGTCAACACAGCCACAGGCTTTAAGAATAATCAACAAAATATGAGTTTTCTGATATTCCCTCATTTTCTCCAATATTCAATGGATGTCAGCAATTTGATCTTTTGCACCTCTGCCACTTCTAAAACCAACCTGAACATCCGTCTATAGTCCTTCCATATATTGCCTGAGTCTAGTTTGCAGGATCTCGGGCATTATCTTGCTGGTATGTAAAAAAAAAGTGCAACTGTTGGATAATCTGAGCAGTCATTAGCATTGCTTTTTTTTTGGGGGGGGGGGTGGATTGGTATGTAATGCAACCTTTTCCAATCCAATGGCTTCTGCCATGTTTTCCAAATTTCCTGGCAAATTTCATGCCACACTGGAACAACATAATTTTTCAAGATATTAAACAATTTAGCTGAAATTCTATCACTACCTGTAGCTTTTTTATTATCAAGGCTTTTAGGGTCCATTTAACTTCAGTTTTCGAGACGCCTGGATCTAAATTAGAGAACACACCATTATATGCGCCAGTAATGCAGGTTTGGTACTTGTGTCATTCTTCCATATATTCCTGCCACGTTTTATTACCCTCTGTATCTGTTGGATCCCTCTCTTCTTTTTATTTTATTATGCACATTTCTATCAAGAACTTTCCCTTAATATTATCAATCTTCTTGAGTAGATTTCTTGCCTTTCCCAGTCTATTGACTTCGTCCATTTCTTTGTACTGCTCATTTAAATATACCTCAGTATCTCTTCTTGCTATTCTCTGAAACTCTGCATTTAGTTTGACATATTTTTCCTATCCCTCCTTGTCTTTTACTCTCCTTGTTTCCTTGGCCACTTCTAAAGCCACCACAGACAGCCATTATGTCTTCTTAATCTTCTTTCTATTTGGAATATTATTTTTGCCACTTCATGTTCAATTTCCTGAACTTCTGTCCATAGTTCTTCAGGCATTCTGTCCATCAAGTTTAATCACTTAAATCTATTATTCACCTCCAATATATAATCAGTATGAATATTGTTCAGCTCATATCTCACTGGCCTGGACAGTTTTCTTGATTTTTTTTGTAAATTAATTCTAAGCTTTTTGACAAGAAGCTGATAGTTTGTGCCACAGTCCGCTCCAGGTCTTCTTATTGCTAACTGTATAGAACTTTCCATTTCTGACTGCAAAGCATATAGTCCAGTGCTTTTTGTAAATAAAAAGGTGGAGGTACACATATTTTGCGTTTGAGTCAACCCCCCCCCAATTTTTTTTCTCTCCAAATCCTCTTTCATGAAAAAATAAATAAAATCTTCTCTCTTAATAATACAATTGAAGTAACTTCTTACAGCAAATTATTAAGGATGATAGGGGATAATAATGTTAAAATTTACCTGCATCATCCTTGAGTTAAAATAATTCATTTGTGCTCTTTTTGGAGGGGTGTGCTGATGCCCTCTCTCCTTTCCCACTTTGATTACACTCACAGTGCAATTAACTAGTTTACAAAGTAAATAAAAGTTCCATGATTTTTGCAATTTGTGAAATCATTGGCCATAAATCACAAGAGATGCATACAATACAGACAGAAATAATAATGAAGGAAACCTAGGAAATGAAAGGTAGGAAGATTAAGACAGGGCTTTGAGGTAAAGGACATTTTAGATTCTCTATGTTTAGGTGCAAACCTTCAGATATACTATGAGTAATCAGTGGTATATGAGGTTAATTAGGCTAAGAAGTAAAAAAGATATAGTGTCTGCATCCCCCCACCCCACAGCAGCCGCCTGCCCAGCCATACTAGTGTTCCATTACTTGGCTATTTCTCTCCATTTACCATAAACACATTTTAAACCTATCAGTGTGCATACTGTTTTCTTATTTACTTCTACAGTGATTACAGATAGTAAAACAAAATAACGCAAACAATGATAGCTATTTGCTAAACAATACAGTCTCACAATGAAAACAGACTTAGTATGAGCAGTAAACTTCTCTGCCACTGAAACTCATATTAATTGAAACGGCATTAAAACCCACATTCAAAGAAAATGCATCTGGCCAGTGGACGATTAAGTTTACCTTTGGGCTCCTTGCATACATTTTTAGGGCCATGCATACATGCATGTGTTCTTTGATTCACTTTCCTGATTGTATTAAATTATATTCCTTGTATAAAACAGTAACACTTGTTAGAATGTGTTTTAAATTTATAGTTTTGAACATTCTTTCAGTAAGCAATGAAATAAAATGTATGAATCAATAATTACAAAGCTAACAGTTTCAGAATATTTCAACCATAAGCCACTCAAACTTCTGTCATTAGAGTCCACCAATATCTGCAGAAGTAAAAGTCATCCAAATAATTCCACATTAAAAAGATCTGTAATTAATAAAGAGGTTGCTACTAGCAAACAACTTTACATTTCAGTGCTTCATCTACAAATTCAGTGCCTGCTGCCCTTGAGGAATTAATTGCTTATATTGTGTTGTTGTCGTCTTTCGGCTTTTCCCGGTTAGGGGTCGCCACAGCGGAACTCCGGTCCGCTAATGATTGGCAGTAGGTTTTCACAAATGCCGAGGTGCCAGCTCGATGTTCAACCTTTAACGAAGGCACGCCCATTTACGCATGTCTTTTGAACGGCCAAATACTGCAGTAGGGAATGACTGACAAACCAACAAGTAACTATGCTTCTAACACTGCTTTCAAATTCTATAGCACAGTGACTGCCATTTGCTAAACAAAACAGTTAGTTACACACTGAAAACAGACTTAGCATGAGCAACAGTAAATTTATCTTGCCTTGAAACTCACAATTCCATGAAAATGCACTGAAACTCATACTCACAATTCAGGCAGCAGTCTAGTAGTTGGGTGTAGGGGATTCAAGCTCGTCTCCACTGAAGCTCACACTTCCTTCAGCAGTTTGGTAGTTGGTAGACAGGATTCAGGATCAAGCCTGATCAAGTTAACTGACTAATCTGACACCCCCAACTAGAAAATTGCATACCATACCTCTCACACAGCAAAAAAACCACACATCACACACACACACACACACACACACACACACACACACACACACACACACACACCTACACTCTCACACAGCAACCTACACATACCTTTCAACTGACCAGATTTTAACAGAATGTACACATTTTTCCCTCATATTTTTGAACTGTTCCTCAAAGTTACAGTTTTCTGGCAAATCACTGGGAAGATCTGAGGACTGCAGTCACTAATTAATGACATGCATTTGAATTTCAGACTTCATATCCTTCAGAAAATGCATGTCAACACTATTATTCTAGCAACTCTCTAAGTTTATAAGAGCAATATTTAATATCTGTCCCTGTTTTTGTCCCCGCATTGTCAGACTTTTCCCAGACATCTTGCACTTAAGAGGTTGAGAGGTATGCACACACACCCCTAATCTCTCACACAGCAACACACACACACGTTCTCTCTCATACAGTGACACATACCTTCTCTGTCATACAGACACACACACACACACACACACACACACACACTTTCATACAAACTAAGCAGCTAGTTTAACTTATATATATATATATATATACACACACACACACACACACACACACATACACACACACGCATGCTACACATAATTTCTCTCTCATACAGAAACAAACAGAACCACTAGTTTAAATTATAAACACACACACACACACACACACACACACACACACACACACACTTTCATACGAACTAAGCAGCTAGTTTAACTTATATATATACACACACACACACACACACACACACATACATGCTGCACATACTTTCTCTCTCTCATACAGAAACAAACAGAACCACTAGTTTAAATTACACACACACACACACACTTTACAAACACACACACACACACCTTTTTGGAATGGCTAGTTTAAATTTTGTGCATTTTTACATCTGCATTGGTGTGCGATGCATGCATGGTTTTCCTTAAAGAAGACACTGTTACTATGGCTGAGGTGCCGGTACCTTGTACCAGCACGTACCGTCACAAAAAAATGCCTGATTAAGTCAAATTCTGGTACTGGCCATCTGGTGATATCCATGCAAATCCATCTATTTGGCTGCAGAACGAGAGCATTTGCTATGATGACCAGTGAATTATCTTGGCAAAATTCCATGAGTTTATGTCCCACTTAATTTCATAATCCAAAGCTAAAGCCGCCTGTTATTCCATTTGTAATGTGAGTAACAGTTTCAGCACTTCAATCACCTATGATAAATTCAATATCTTTTTTTAACATTATTTCTAACAGGTGTTGGAGATCCGCATAAAACTGGTCAGTCTCCTCTTCAACACCACTAGCTGGAGCATAACCTTGTATCATTGTAACATTTAGTGGGTTGCTTCGTAGTTTGATTGAGATCATTCCACAACAGTTTGGGTTGTAACTGAGCACTGATTTTGACATCCTTTAACTATGATGGCTATCCCAGTTCTGTAAGATTTTTGTCCACAGTAGAAAATATAATAATTTGATGAAAAATAATCCATTCTAGTCCATTTTAGTTCACTAATTCCCAAGATGTCAGTGTTTATTCTTGCCATCAAAGTCTTAACCACCTCACTTTTACCTTGATTCATGCTTCTTACATCCAAAGTTCCAATGGCATATAATTCCTTTTTTGTGGGGCCCCATCCTTTGCTTCATCCTATAGTACTCCTACCCCAGTGCCCCACCATCCATAGCCAGGTCTGCCAGTCGCACTCAGCATCCCTAGACTGACTTTTCATATTAGCTGAGGCCAGTGCAGATTTTAAGGGAATCCTTGTGGGTCTCAGCTATTTACCATCTGCTGGGAGATTTTTTTATGACCTACCATGCTCACCCCTTTTGGTATCTATGGAAATGCCTGATGGGCAGGCATGCAATGGGGGCATGCAGCATACAGTTCTGACTCTGCAGCAGCTTAGCCATGTCCCCACCCTTTCCCTTTTGGATCATGACTCCCTAACCAGATGGCATCCCCAATCTCCACCAGATATCATTGTGGGAAATGCCTATATCACTGCCCTCTCTTTTCATCAGAAAACACAGCCGTTAATCAAACCCAGATCACCTGGGAAGCAGTCCGTGATTTATCCCTCTATGCTATGGCAGCAGCTAATGTTGTATAATGCTTTGCAGCACTGGACTTTCCTTTCATGTCTGAACACTTAAGCAGATGGACTCTCTTTCAGCTGTAATCTATTTACATCATTTGCATCATGAGCAGGAGAACTACCAGTATGTGTTCTCTGCTCTTTTCCAAACTGCTATATATTAAATATAAGAGGGTACCGGTAAACAGACTGCCTTAACATTTAAAAGTATTAGATGTGGAATTAATAATATACACAGTTAAAGACTGGTAAAAGCTTCATTGTTTTCAATATTACTACTTTACTTTCTGTTATGCTGAATGTTGTTGTTTTTCTTTTGGCTTTTCCCGGTTAGGGGTCGCCACAGCCTAACTCCGGTCCACTAATGATAGGCAGTAGATTTTTACGGTGCCGAGGGGCCAGCCTGATGCCCAACCTTCAACAAAGGCACGCCCATTCACGCATGTCTTTCGAATGCCACTCGACCGCGGAGAGGACATGCAGACTCCACACAGAAGGTGCTCCAGCCGAGAATCGAACGGGAGAACCTCTTGCTGTGAGGCGACAATGCTACCGCTGCACCACCGTGGCTTACTTTCTGTTATGCTGAATATCAAAAGGAAAATATGCTCATTTTTAACCAAAAATAGTTGTAATTTAATGCAGTCACTCTGGCTTCAGTATGAAGTATTTTAACACTATAAAATGCCACCATTGCACCATAAATAATTATTCCTCAACCAGAAAGTTGTATTATGCAAAGTCAGGTAAGATGCTGATAACTCTGCCTATTAAGGCTTCACTGGAAGGAGGAGGAGAGTACAAAGTGTTGCAATACTGGCCAAAGCCATTCAAAGATGTGTACTGGGGTATGTAGTAAAAGGAGACAGACCAGTGGCCATAGCCACATACAGTATGAAGAAAAGAACACACAGCACATATTATCTGGAGGAAGAAACTTCTTAAAAAGGAGGTGAGCCGGGAGGAGGAAATCAATAAAGGGCTGCAAGTAGGCAGCTGCAGGGTTACTAAGTTATGGGGAGTTGTTTGATGTCTGAAGTACAGAGACCTTTCATTACAGAATGGATAATGAAGTCATGGGATGTCATCTTTTTATAGGAAATGCAATGAAATCCTAGTAATACAGGTAGTGGGCAGAAGAGGTAGGAAAGCAAGGGAGGGTCAGCATCATACAGATTTGCTACACCATAATATGGATATAAAAGCAGGATGAGATGCTATTAGTTAAACACTGGAGTTAACAAAGCTAATGACTAGAGTATTATGTCTCAGAGAGAAGAAAAAATGTATGTACTTACCATAACTTGCCATCTGTGTTATCCTAAGTCACTATTCATCACTCTTGCATCTTGGATTCAACATCTGATCCGAGATGGCAGCTTTATAGACAGATTCTAGGCTCAAGCTCCTCCCACTCCCATGATGCCTTGCTGCCCTCTAACCCCTCTGATTCATTTTGGTCTAAGCTGGAAAGCAGCTAAGGAAGACCTTGACCACCATATAGGACATCTAAAAATCTCCTAGATCCCACAGGACAAGGGAAGGAGAGAGGGATAGTGATGAATAGTGACATAGGATAACACAGATGCCAAGTTATGGTAAGTACATAACTCTTTATCTGATGTTATCCATGTCACTATTTCTCACTCTTGGGTCAGAGTCTCCAGCTACCCTAAATCCTGGACGGCCTCATGGAAGGACATGCCAAAGAACTGTGGAGCCAAAGGAAGCCCTGTTCCTGGAGATAATGTTAAGCTTGTAGTGACTGATAAAAGTGTGAGGAGAAGACCAGTTGGCTGCCACACAAATATCATCTATGAAATGAGGAGCAAGATAGGCAGCTGACATAGCTATTGACCTAGTATAATGAGCTCTGATTGGATATGGTAAGGATAAGCCTTTGGATGAATATGTGAAGGAAATGCACGTCAAAATCCAATGGGAAATAGTTATTTTGGAAACTGCCTGACCCTTCCTGTTAAGAGAGAATGCCACAAACAGCTGGTCAGACCCGCAGAAATCCTTTGTTCTATCCAAGTAGAATTGTAACTGCCTATGCACATCTAGCGTATGCAAGAGAGATTCCCCTTTATTAGCAAAATTCGGGAAAATAACTGGCAATTTAATTGACTGGTTACAGATTTGCTTCCATGGCAACCTTAGGCATTAATGAAGGATTAGTTCGCAGAGCCACTCTGTCTTTATGAAAAATCATGAAAGGTGGTTTGATAGAAAGAGCATGCAATTCTGAAACTCTTTTAGCTGAAGCTATGGTTACTAGAAAAGCCATCTTCCACGACAAGAATTTGATATTTAACAGTGGCAGCAGTCACAAGTGGACTCTGTGTGAAAGATTGCAGCAGAAAGGAAAGGTCCCAAGGAGAGGAGGATCCTTTTCAGGAGGTCAGAGCAGAAAAAACCCTTTCAAAAATGCCTTACAAAAGCGAGAGGAAAAGCTAGGTTTCCTTACAAACATGAAAGTTGGAGATAGCTGCCAACTGCACTTTGACAGTAGAGAGATTAGCACCAGCTTGACAAAGAGATGACAAGACGAGCAAGACATCTGAAATGGGAGCTGAAGCGGGATCCAGATTGTGCTGCTTAGCCCAAACAGAGAACCTTTTCCACTTCCTGAAGTAAACCTTTCTAGTGGAAGCCATCTGAGAGGCCAGAATAATGTTCTTGACAGGATAAGCCAGCTTGGAGTGTTTCAAGATTACCAGAAGTGGACAAACCATGCCGTCAGACAAAGCGTCTGGAGGTTGGGAATCAAAAGCTGAGAGTGATGGGAAATCAGATCTGGAATGGGATCTAGTACCCCAAGGGGGGTACTTCAAATGAGACTACAGAAGGGAGAACCACACCTGCCAAGGCCAAAAGGGGGCGATGAGGATCAAGGTGGCCTTGACGCGATGAGCTTTTTAAAGTACTTTGGGAATTAGATGTAAATGATGATAGGCATAAAGGAGACCCCGAGGCCAATCGTGAGCCAGAGCATCCCTTAGGGATTTCCCATCTGGGGGGAATCAGGGTGAAATACCGGATGCACTTGTGGTTGAGAGGGGAAGAAAACAGATCGTACCTTGTTTTCAAGGACCACTAGTGAGGACTCAGGATTGCCCTGCTGAGTCTGTCCGCTAGTAAGTTAGACTCTCTGGGAATATGCATTGCAAAGAGAAAGCACCCCGAGGACACTACCCATTCCCACACCTCATGACAAAGCAGATACGAACGTGTGCCCCCTCCTTGTTGATGTACCACACAACAGCCATGCTGTCCATGTGAACTGCAATGGTACCTGGAGGGAGGCAGTACTGAAAGGCTTGCAATGTGAGGACTACCACCCTCATCTCCAGAACATTGTATGCACTTTGGTGTCTGCGGTGGACCACATGCCTTGGACTGTCTTTCCCTAAAAATACTCCACCCCAAGCAGGGAAGCATCTGAGGTCACTGTGGGGCTGGGGGGGGGAGGAAGACAGAATGGTCTGCCTGCGAAAAGGTCGGGAGACTGGATCCACGAAAGGAGATTATGCCTGCAGACTGGAGTGAGATGGATCAGGGCTGATATCGGATGATACAGGGAAGACCACTGAACCACTAGAGTCCACTGTAGAACTCTCATGTAGATCCTGGAAAACGGGACAAGACAGATTGCTGCCGCCATGGACCCAAAGGCCCTGAGAACAAGATGGGACTGAGGATAAGTCTGATCTAGAAGGCATTGGACATGTGTCCTGATGAGATGTATGTGACGGAGAGGTAACGCTGCAATCTCTGACACAGTGTCCAGCTGGATCCTGATGCATTCCAAATTTTGGGAAGGAATCAAGTTCAATTTGGGGAAATTCACTGCAATCCCTAAATGGTCGAATAGCTGGAGTAGGTACTGAAAGGCAGTGGCCAGACAATGCTTCATGGGAGCTGTGAGGAGCCATTCATCGAGGCACAGAAACACCTGGAATCCCTGCAGTCTCAGGTGAGCTGTGACCACTCCCATGCACTTGGTGAACACACAGGGGGCTGTGGTGAGGCCAAAGGGCAGGGTCCTCAACTGGTAGTGATTGGCCCCTACTCAAATGAGGAGATGTCTCTAGGAGCACCTGTCTATTTTTATAGGACAGTACGCATCCTGGAGATCCATGGAGCACATCCAGTCATCCTTGTGCAAGACAGGCATGATGGACTGGACAGTGACCATCCAGAACTTGGACTTCTTGACAGAGAGATTGAGATTGCTGAGGTCCCGGATTGGACGCAGGTACCCCATCTTCTTTGGCACCAAAAAGAAGTGAGAGTAAGTTCTGGATTCTCATTGTCCTGGGGGATCTCTTGGAGGGCTCTCTTTTAAAGTAGCTTAAGCACTTCTTCCTGAGCTAGTTCCCTCTGATGGGGTGGTGCATCAGGGAGGTATCTCCTGACCAGAGGAGGTGACTGAGAAAGGTGAATAGATTAACCCCTGGAAATGATGTTTAGCACCCAATGATGTTTTGTAATAAAAGAAACAATTCCACAGGGTGTCGGAGTAATACAGAGCTGAAAGTTTCAATAAACATCCACCATAGGTTAAAACAATTTTATTCCATTCCATAAAGACAGGTGAGCACTTTCACCCAGTAGGGCTTCATCAGACCATAGAAAACAACACTCAAGAGAGCATACATTTATACCTAAAACAGCGGGAAATCAACACTTAATTGGTTCTTAAAGAAACATCCAAGCATATAAGACTACACTTCATAAAAACAATAACAACAACATGCATCTAGAACATGAATACATATACATATCTATAAACAAATCATAAAATAAACAAAATAAAATAAACATAAAAACAAAAAGGACTATCAAGTCCTTAGCCCCCTGGTTTTCTATCCACTGGATTTCCTTTTTGGATGTGTATGTAGAGAGGTTGGGTAATGGGTTATTGAATACAAGTGTTTATAGGAAGCCGTGCCATTGCAATGCCCACTTCCATAGACATAGCATGCACCCTGGCTATGTGTTTGCCTACGTGGTCAGGGTTCAGACCATGAGGGTGTCTCATTACAATCCCTCAGATACTGTTTTTTGTAGTGAGTTGGATGATTTATGACAGAGGTTTGGTGCTAGAGCCTACAGTGAGAGAGAGATTAAGGGAGGAATGGATGGACTAATTGATCTTAGAAGGGGTGTGGCTGCTCCATATTTTTCTGATGTTATAGGAAATGGTGAGCCTAGTGCTTTAGTTAGACCGGATGTTGTTAGAGTCCCCCTGTTCTAAAACTGAAGATGTCGGTTCAGTTAAGGATATTATTAGGAAAAATTGGGAGATCTTGAAAGTGGATCCTGATATCAGGGAGACTGTTGGTGAAGTTCCACAACCTAATTTGAAGAGGCTGTTGTGTTATCCCAGGTTTAGTCTTGGGACTATAAGCCATGGTGATGTGGGTACATCTCTCTGTAATCAGTGTAATTTCTGTGACTTCATAGACACTGCTGGTGCATTTGTACATCCATTGACGAACTACAAGTTTCAGTTTCGAGTAATTGCCAAGTGCATGACAGAACATGTGGTTTATTTAGCACACTGTGTATCCTGTCATATGTTCTATGTGGGCAAGACAGATAGGAAGCTCAGGGATAGGATCCGTGAACATCTCCATCACATAAGGATTAGGTCCACAGTGAATGCACTCACCAAGCATGTTTTAGATACTGATGAGAGCCACAGTTTGAAGTTTATGGTTATTGTAGTGGTTTATCCTAATCCACGGGGAAGTAGCATTAGGAATATAACTGAGACCCGCAAAACTAGATGGATAATTAGACTCAGGGCTGACCAGTACCCTGGGCTTAATGATAAGGTGCCCCTTAAACCTATTTTGAAATCCAGGGGGCTACGGACTTGATAGTCCTTTTTGTTTTTTTTTTATTTTATTTTGTTTATTTCATGATTTGTTTATAGATATGTATATGTATTTATATGTGTATTTATATGTATTCATGTTATAGATACACGTTATTATTGTTTTTATGAAGTGTAGTCTCATATGCTTGGATGTTTCTTTAAGCACCAATTAAGTGTTGATTTCCCGTTGTTTTAGGTATAAATGTATGCTCTCTTGATTGTTGTTTTTTATGGTCTGATATAGTCCTACTGGGTGAAAGCACTTACCTGTCTTTATGGAATGGAATAAACTGTTTTAAACTACGGTGGATGTTTATTGAGACTTTCAGCTCTGTGTTATTCTGACACCCTGTGGAATTGTTTCTTTTACTTCTTGGACTGCTGGTGGGCATCGGAGTACTTACCCTCTGTGAGTTGTTACTATTTGTCCTGATGTTTTGTAATACTTGCCCAGGCCAAAGGGTGCAGAGACAAAACGACCCCTCTGATTGCCTCCAGGAGCGTTGTTGGGGATTCTCAGAGAAGGTTTCCCTGGAGCTCTGATTTTGTAGACCCCCTCTACCCCTGGGGCGGCGTCTGCCATTGAACCCTCTCCCCCGACCTCTAGAGGAGGGCTTATCTTGAGCATCTGGAAAGGCAGATTATGAGTTGCAAAACCACATTTTCCTGGATCCTCACTGTGTCTTAGAAAAGAAGCATTGAGGGGTGGAAAATCCGATTCCCACAGGTGGCATGGTCTTGCCTTCCTGCTCACTGCAGGTAAGAGTCTCTTTGACTGACATTGGTGAAAGACGCCTTAAAGGACTCTGCAAATCCACAAAAGAGCAGCCAGTCATAACGCCGAATAGCGTTGCCTGTGTAGGCCGCTTGAGAGACACCTTCTGTAGCATTGGCAATCAGCCTCATCCATGAATTAACCAGGGAAGAAAGTGTGGATAGTTTGGGGGACATCTTAGTTATCCGGAAGGCAGTAACTCAGAAAAGGACATGGTAAGCTCCTCGACCAAGTCCCTTTGTAGCCAGGTAAAATAAGCCAGGTAGTTGAGTGACTACAGACCAAATGTAGCAGAGGCAAAAACTCACTTTATATGCCTGTCAACTGCCTGGGATTCACGTTTGAAGGGATGCACAGACGTGCTCTGTTCCACCAGCTTAGTGGCGGCAGCTGTCAAGATTGCATCAACTGGCACTCCTTTTGACCAAAACTGCTTGTCAGAAGGGGGACTGAGGAATTTGTTCCCACATTTAGGAACAAGCTCCACTGAATTCAGCTCCTTCAAAGCCCTGCTGGCGATAAGGTCTACAAGTTTATCCACAGGGGGGGAGGGACCCAGGAGGTAGATGGTCCCACCCTGAAAGCCTTCAGAAAGACAGACTCTTTGGAGGATGGAGGAAGGGAAGACCAACCGCCCTTAAGCTTAAGGAGTTTCAAGATGTCCCCAAAGGAAATATCCTCAGGTGGTGATCTGGGGGACCCATCCCCTACATCAAGGTCTGCATCCTCAGTGAGCGACTCTGCAGGAGAGTCCAAGTGTCTTCTCTTACACAATCTCTTCTGAAGAACCGCCTCCAGGGGTGGCTCAGAGGAGGATTCGGAAGAGAGGGGGACCCATAAGTCGGGCAATTACCACCTGAAGGCTAGATCGAGAGGGTAGACGTGGGACAGGCTGAGTGTGGTCCAGCCAGAAGGGCTGGGATGGTCCTTGGAAGGCCGGGGAGGAAACTCTCTGCAAGGAAAAAGTCCTCTCTATGACCTGGAAAGCCAAAGGACTGGATGATGCCCTGTCTGCACTCTTGGCAGGAAAGCCTGGTTGGGGAGAAGGACAAGAGCCAGCCAGCACCTCCTGGTCTCTGGAGAGTACCGGCCCGAGATGTCAAGGGCTGAAGCACCAAGGGGAAGGGACTGGTCTGAAACAACAGGTCTGGAACCCTTGCTCAAGGACTCTTATTTGACCGCTCAGGCCCGGACTCCACCTGCCCAGGGGAAGGCCGAGCAGAAGTAGTCAGGTACTCAGACGGAGTAGGGATGGAAAGGTCCCCAGGGACCCCTGTCCACTCCCCTCCGTGTGATCCAGGTCCTGAAAGTCTGAAACCAACCTGGTCAGGTGAGGAGAGGCCAACGAAGGGGAAGATGATGGCCTCCTGGCCAGATGGGCAGGGGACACGAAAAGCCACAACTCAATCTGAGCCTTGAGACCACATTATCCTGTCCATATCGGAAGGGAGCAAACTTCTGGAGGATCTAGAGGAGGCAGAGGATCTGGCCAGGGATGGATGTCGAGATCCCAAGGATCTCCCCTCTATGGAACAACTCCTGTGCTTGAAGGCAGAAGGGTTCTAGGACCTGACGGCATCGGATCCGACTGGGTCAAGACTGGAGTTGGATCCAAGGTACTGGGATCTGACAGTATTGCTTTTTTGAGGAGGAAGACACAGGGAGCAAAGGGGCCTTCCGTTTGTGCTCAGAGGGTCCAGACTTGGCAGGGAACTGAGCCAACGGACCCCCTGGAGCCAACTCTTTTAACAGGAGCTTGTTTTGGGCACTCAACCAAAGCCCTGGGGGTTGAAAGTGGCACAAATGTCGCATTCAACCTCCAGGTGGTTGGCACCCATACAATAAAGACACTCCTCATGCAAATCGGAGATGGCATCTTCCGACCGCACAATGAGCACCCTTTAAAGCCAATGGCTTTTCAGACATGCAAAACATAGAACTGGTAGAACAAGCATGGGTCAAAACCGGAAAAAGGCCACCCAACAAAAGTACACCAAGCACTAACCAACTGCAAGACAATCTACCACAAAAACACCACCAAACAGCTGAAATACTGGCCACTATAAAAAAGGGTGCCAAACACACACACACACACACACACACACACACACACACACACACACACACACACACACACACACACACACACACACACACACGTGCACGTGATAACAAACAAAAACAAATGGGATGGGTGAGACTAACATTACCAGAACTAACAAGAAAACACTAAATTACAAGAAAAACTACTGAAAAAAAGATTTGAAATAAAGCTACTTATCCCCATTGGAGACTCGAGGCAAAGAATCTGAGTCTGAAGCTTAGCGAGGCAAACGAGATCTGAGGGGTTAGAGGCCAGCAAGGGATCATGGGAGGAGCTCAAGCCTAGAAGCTGTCTATAAAGTTGCCAGCTCGGATCCGATGTCAGATCAAAGACACAAGAGTGAGGAATAGTGACATGGACAACATCATATTGGATACTAATTATCCCAATAGTAAATCAGCTGTTATTTCACTGTGTCAACATTTCTTACAAGTCTTCTGGAATTAAACATAATATGGCCACTGAAAAACTAATTTATATATACAACAGCAGTCCCACAAAAACAGGGCATATCAGTAAATGTGTACAAGAAAATATAATAACAGAAAATGCATCAATGTAACATTCACTATATAAAGGATTATGATCGCGTTACTGATCATAACCTGCTTAATTACGTGTTCATGACATAGATGCCGAGAAATTTGCTCTCAAGGTAAGTCTTAGCATCCATGTCCAGAAAACACATAATAACAAGGGGTTATGATATTCTTTGGAGTGCATGGAGTTTTATCTTCTCCGTGTACTACTAGTGAAAGGGGGAAAAAAAAAAAATCGCCAAGTGTTTTCATGGTTTTCAAAGCTGTAAAATACTTAGTGACCACTACCAGAGAGGCAGTGTGAAGCAGTCTGTTACGTTTATGCTTCCCTTCATATCTCTCAACTATCTAGGTTTTTCTGTTATTCTAGCAACTTTCTAAGTTTTTATTTATTTATTTATTTTTTTGCAGGAAGTTAGGGACATATTAAAGGTATGGACAGCAGACAGAAACAAATGTTTTGTTCTTCTATTTGTCATTTGCAAATCAGTATAAGCAGATTTTTACTGCCCAGTGTAGGAACCTACCTTAACAACTTTTGCAGGGGGTGCTTATCATTTGTTAAGGTCAGGTCTTGCACCTTTCTGGAGCTTAACTGGTTTGTCTTTTTCAAAACATCAAAGCACAATAAGCGTGCTCCATGCACTACAATGTGACTATTTACACTGATGGCAGGTCTTTTGGAATCTGTCCTCCAGTGTAAACCTGTTTATAGACAGGTTTTACACAGAAGTAAGCCATTTACGATAACAGCACATATTTTGGAATCAAGGCATACTTACACTGAGAGCAAATATTTTGGAATCTGACCCAGAATAGCAGTATGCATGTGATAAAGCAGCTATCACCTCATAACTCTTCCATACAAATGAATTACTGTGTAATACATAAAAGACTTCTTAATATAAAAAGTAACAATGAGTTAAAGGTGCTGGGAAATGCTCCAAGGAAATAGTGTAAAGAAAAACACACAGACACATCATACCTCTCAACCTCGCAGAGCAAGAAATCTGGACAAAGCCAGAAATAATGGGGGTGGCAAAGGCCCAAAAATAGGGACAGATTTTAAATATTGCTCCTATAAACTTACACAGTTGTTAAAATGACAGCCTTTGCATTATTATGTATTTTCTGGGGGATATGAAGCCTGAACCTCAAATGTTTGCCATTATTAAGCATTATTTAGTTAGTTCAATCCTCAGTGACTTGCCAGAAAACCAAAAATATGAGGCAAAAATCTGGATAGTTGAGAGGTATGACACACATTCTTACCCATATACTAAACATATACACAATAACCTATTCCATTCAATCATATGGATTCTTAAAATCACACACATCCAACAGAAACATACAATACAAAACATGTTTTAATAACCTACACTACAGAAGCAGAGTCCAACTGGTAAAATGGATGTGTATGTTGGCGGAATTGAATAGCAGGTTTCATATAAATACTTTGTTTCAGAGACTTTAAGCAGATACTTTTTACAAAATTCATACTAAACATTAAAAGACAATACGATGTAATGCTGTGCCAGCAGCAGACATATAAAATCACTTTAAACAGGTGAACTTTTCAGATTTTTATTGAAAATATATTACATATATATGACAAAACAGCAATAAAACAAACTTTACACAATTCATATTTACTGTAACTACACAAAACTTTATTAACAACATACTTATTCCCACTTTTAAGATTTAGCATTAGTGAATAAATGCAGCACAACCCACAGTTCACTGTTAATGATTGTGTAAAGCTCCTCTAAAGATTCTCAAACACACTAAACTGTATTTTCTAAGCAATGTCACAAAAATGATCATCCATAAATAGTACCTATGTTAACATCTTGCATGGATAACATTTTTTTTAAGTACTAGATATGGAATTAATAATATACACAGCTTCAAGCCTGGTAAAAAGTTAATAGTTTTCAATATTACTACTCTGCTTTCTGTTATGCTGTATACCAAAAAGAAAAATGTGCACATTTCAACCCAAAATAGTTGTTTTAAATGTAGGTAATGCATTAATTTCGGCTTCAGTATGAAGTACTTTAACACTACACAATGCCAGCATTGCACTATAAATACTTATTTCTCAACTAGAAAGTTGATAAGAGCAGTTCTTGGTGAAAGGAAAACCTTTTTGATGGCATGCCCCTGAAGGTGTCTGATGCCCAATTCACTTTGCAGGATAATCTGACACACCTTCTCTGCATTCTTTGCTAAGTCTTGTGTTACACTCACTGTGCCACAGGCTTTGTTATTGATCTGCCAAGCAAAAAATAAAAAAAGAAATGTTACTAACTCAAGAAGTATTAGTTTAAATGATCAACCAACTCTGTCTTAAAATGTAATATAACTCAAGATCAACCACCTACATTAAGAAGATATGGGAGGTTAAATGTCACTGGCCATTAGTCTCAGATCAAGTCAACACTTACGTAATCTGAAGAAGAAATCAGCCCTCATAAATGACAAGAAGAAACCTGCTATATGACACAGTTTTGGCCTTGACTGTGTCCTAAATGATTTTGTTTGATTAGAAGCCAGGGCACTGGAGAAGCCTAACAAGGAGGGATGGGAGTAAATTGTCAATGCCAGCTTGTACACTACAAGGGAAGGGAGCTGGCAGTGTTCCACCACAGTACTGCCATTATGGGAAGGCTTAGAAGAGCAGCTCCTGTACTACAGTCACGGACGGGGGTGCAGGAGCCTGTTAAGGACAGCCACACTGCAGATGGGTTTGACAGCGTGTGGAACAGTGCAAGAATCAATGCAATGTCTTAACCAAGCACCTGTGCAAGACTAAAATCTCATGCAAGTAAGCGTTTAGTTCAAAAGTGTTAAAATGTGTTTCTAATTTTGTGCAATATTAGTCTGTCTACCTGCATGTCCATGATGTAATAGGTGTTATGGGTGTAAATGTCTGTAAAAATTGTCTATATGTCGTTTGCACATTCAGTCCGGAGACACGGAATTACATTCAGTTTTTGCACTTGTGTGACTTCTGAATGACAATAAAGTTTACTTTCACCACAAATAACGGAAAGCAGCAACAACTAGTAAAACAACCAAGGCAATTCTGGTACCATGCAGGACTGTATTTAATAAAACTCCACAAATAAAACAAAAAAATTAACAGAGCAAGAACAAAACACAAAAATACTGAGTGCTTTCACCCATCAAATCTGTGGGTATCTTCAGAGTAATATAAACTTCACTATAATACACATCTGTTAAGTAATGAAGTTAATCATACATAGCCATTCACTTTGTCATGTTTTTGTTAGTTAAGCAACGCCTCCATTGATACAATCAACACATACTAACAATGTTAAAAATGTTGTAAGATTAAGAGTGTTTAAAGCATATATATTTATTATATTTATTCATATTTAATATATTTATTACATTTAATATTTTAGATTATTTATATATAGTATGTATAAAATTATATTTATATGATACCTGTGTTAATTAATTATTGTACTCCTACACACCACTATCATTATTTTGGTTATTTTATTTTTAAGTAACAGCAGTTGGACAATTATAGTTAGAATTAGCCTTGCTTTAAACCCTCTTAATCTTACAACATTTTTAACATTGTTAGTATGTGTTGATTGTATCAATGTAGGCGTTGCTTAACTAACAAAAACATGGCAAAGTGATTGGCTATGTATGATTAACTTCATTACTTAACAGATGTGTATTATAGTGAAGTTTTTATTACTCTGAAGATACTCAAAGATTTGATGGGTGAAAGCACTCAGTATGTTTGTGTTTTGTTCTTGCTCAGTTAAAGTTTACTTTGACTTTGATATTTATTCAAAAATTCCATAATTTACATTTGTATTCATTCCATTGAGACATCTGTTTTGATCATTTCACCTTTACATGCTTTCATTACTTCTACAAACTACAGTTAATTTCTTGTAGCTGTTTCATTTATAACTTATTCGTCTTTGCTTGTAAGGCTATTAAAATTATGCACAGTATTCTAAAACCATTCACAATACCCACTTATAAGAATGAACAACTTGTGTTCTTCTAGCTACTTATGATTTTGTAAATCCTAATCATATAATAGATCCTAAAAGCCAACACAAGTGTTACAGCTAGCACTGTACTGCTATTTTGTTGGCCCTCACCCCTACAACCTTTTTGTTCCATCTATCTCAGCCTCTCTGTATGAACTGCAGTGGTGGTGCTGTGGTAGCGTTGTCGCCTCACAGTTAGATGTTGCACGTTCGATTCTCAGAGCGTCTTCTGTGTGTCGACATGCGTGAATGGGTGTTCCTTCGCTGAAGGTTGTGTGTTAGGCCCAGCAAGCCAGCACGTAAAAATCTACTGCCAATCATTAGCGGACCGGAGTTCCGCTGTGGCGACCCCTAACCAGGAAAAGCCGAAAGACAGTTTTATCTCAGCCTCTCTGTATACTGGCATCACACACTCCTCTGACTATACATTCCAAAAATGTACAACCATCTCCATTAAGCAGTACTTCTTAGTGTTAACCATATACCTTTCTCTTCTAGTCAGAACCATTGCTAGGGTGGAGCAAAGAGGGTAGCCACCGTGACAGCAAGATGTTAGGGGACACGATCGGCAAATCTAATCAATGTGTAGAAAGTGTTGGAATATTCATTTCCATATGGACATTCAGAAATGCTGGTATGGAAATGAACTCCTGTACTGCTTTTGCAGTCAGGATTAAAGTGCTTGCTTTGGCACTTTGTGTGCTGTCAGAAAAGTTGTAGGAAGGGGGCGTGGCCAAGGATGAACACAGGATAGCAGCAGATTTCTTCAGCTCCACCAATTTCATTACACTGACAGGAATTAATTACTTAGAAAATTAATTTTTGAAGTAATTTTCTTTCTAAATATGTTTGTTTTATATAGTTCTTGAACTATATCTAAAAAAGAAAGGAAATCTTAACAATATTCCTGTCAGAAATCACTTTGGAAATTTTCCTGTCAGTTTATCAGTCTGAAATGAGTTCCAGTAAGACAAATTCTCAAGACTCCAGCATCAAGAAAGAACTTCAGTCTCTGATAATTATAATCCAGCAACTCACTGCTAATATGGATAAAATGGATACTAAAATAGACACCTTCATAGAAAAAACTACAAAACAAATAGACTTGTTACATATAGACCTGCAACAACAGAAGATCCAGATGACAGGCATAGAAGAAGCTGTGAATGACATGGAAAATAGAATACAAGAAGAGGAAATCAACATTGAGTTTCTGCTGAAACAAAATACACATTTACAAACAAAGCTGGATGACCTGGAAAATAGATCTAGGCGCAATAACATTAGGATTTTTGGACTGCCAGAAAATATTGAAGGTAACAATATTACTTCTTTTTTAACAACATGGCTCCCTAAAACTTTAGATTTACCAGAAGCATTCTCTTTTGGTATCGAAAGAGCACATAGATCTATAGCTAATACTAACTCTAACAAAAACTATCCTAGATCAGTTATAGTTAGATTTCTATCATCTTTTGATAAAGAGATGGTTCTTAAATCTGCTTGGGCTAAAGCTCCTGTTAAGATTAATGAGACAACTGTGCATTTTGACAATGACTATTCTTCCACGGTAATAGCTAAAAGAAAAGTTTTTCTGCCACTAATAAGGGAGCTTAAAAAAGCACAGTTTAAAACATACCTTCTGTTTCCTGCCAAGCTTAAAATCTTCCTTCCTGATGGTCCTAAAATTTTCGATGACTTAGACTCTGCTTTACTGTTTATCAAAAAAAATAAGATTTTGGATAAAATAGAGGAGATGGAATGGGCTAGTCCTTCATTAAAGAGACTGGCAACTGAAACTTCGTGGAAGACTTCAGAGAAGAAGAAAAGACTAAAAAACAAATGATTTGTTCTATGTTTTTTTTTTTCTCTCATCATTTTATTTCATTATTAATCTTTTAAATATAGTTCCTGCATTTCCAAGAAGCCACAAATATTTTGAAAAAGATTTAATCAAAGTTATTCTCTGTGTGCAAAGAAATGTTTTGTTTCATAACTAGTCAAAATATCTGGAGATTTAATGGCAAGCTGTGATTCAACTTGTTTCTCTTTCTGAAAAGGAGAAGTAAGGTCAGTAATTTGATACATTTTTTTCTTTATCTTTTTTTTTTTTCTTCTCCTTTTCTTCTTTTCTTTGTTTAAACAATGACATTCTATTTAGGTTATGTAGTGGGTAAAGGGTGGGGGAGGGCAGGGAGAGAAGAGTAATGAAAATATGATTAATAGAATAATAACATATTTATTCCTTGTAAAAAGTTTATATGTTCTTCAAATGCTATTCCTAATTATACTTTCTTGATTATACTGCTTATGCTTGTTTGTAAATAATCTATCATGCTTTAACTAATAATAATTAGAACTAAATAATAGTAAATAATAGGTTTTATTTTTAACTCTATTAATATAAACAGTAAGTAATATTCCATTGTATATACTTCTTATAGCTTTCTCTTACATTTTTTTATTTCTGCCTTATGCCCTTTTACTTTCTACTCTCTTTTTCTTTTCTTTATTAATATATAGAAATGCTTTTGATCATATAGATACAGTAAATAATAAGATTTGCATAAAAATTGAGTTAGGACAAAAATATTGAGTTTTATTACTTATTAATAATTTTGGGCTTAATTTCACTTACATAGAGGCTGTAATAACCTGTAAAATACATTGTGAAGGTTTTGTCATGTTTAGATGCATTTACACTGCTAAATGAATGTTTGTCACTAGTTTTTAATAAGTTTCCCGCCAAAATGTTAAGAGAGACAATCTGGGATGTGGGCTGTCTCATGCACAGTGTCCATGAGCTACTTCAAAAGCTTCAACTCTCAGAATTCTCACAGAGAAGCTGAAAGCAACCAGTCTCACCTTTGACCTAGATATCACACTGACACATCACAGATTCAAGAATGTCACTCTACCAGGAAATAGAAATGATACAAATGCGACTATGTGAAGGAAAATGAACTCTTTAACATCTAAATGTGAGTTATTTTATATAATTACTTAAATATCTATGTTATAATTCATAAAATATGTCAGTTATAATGAGTTTAAATGATACAATTTCTTGTAGTAAGTAAATGTCTTATTTTAGAAGGCACAGAAAATGAAACATTTATTCAAGTGTTTTTGAAAATCTACTTAACAGCAGCTTAATAATCTGTGTTAAAAACTTATGTTCCAAACATATACATTACTATAACTCATTTAATTCATCTGATTCTTCTTCTTCTTCTTTCGGCTTTTTCCCGGTTAGGGGTCGCCACAGCGGCTCACCTGTCCGCACATTGAATGGCAGTGGAGTTTTACGGTGTCGAGTTGCCAGCCCGGCGCCCAACCTTCCACAGAAGGCACACTCACACGCACACCTAGGGCCAATTTAGAGTGTCCAATCCACCTGCAGCATGTCTTTGGGATGTGGGAGGAAACCGGAGCACCCGGAGGAAACCCACGCGACCACAGGGAGGACATGCAGACTCCGCACAGAAGGCACCCCAGCCGAGGATCGAACCGGAGAACCTCTTGCTGTGAGGCGGCAATGCTAACCACTGCACCACCGTGGCCACCCATTTAATTCATCTGATTGACAAGCATAAATAATTTTATAACTCTATTCTGGAAGAAATTGTCATGTGATATATTTTAAAGCAGT